>NW_028145427.1:587500-645000 GCF_977016875.1 Pavona decussata | reverse complement strand
TGAACAGATAGTTTTGAAATTTACATGTCAGTTTTGAACATCGCAGGCGAGATTTCAGAGTTTCGTTTCTATAGAAATTACCCTAGTTTATTGACGGTATAAAGCTATGAATTTTTTCTTTACATTACAAAAAATAACAATCATTTCTCAAGTATTTTGAATTTTGTTTGTTCAGTTAATGCGTCTTTTTCGGAAAGATTTCTCAAGATTCCATTCAAATGCCGGTCATTTAAAACAAAAAGGAATTCGAATGTTCATTTTATTCTCGGAAAAACTGGTCACGCCTGACTGGTAGACTGTATGCTATCATGATCACGTACGGGAATTGAGCATAACCGTTGCGTAATAACGTTATTATAAGGTTTTGCATGGGAGGAAAACGTATTTGGAGGCAGAATTACGAAATTTTTAACAAAAATTACCCACTTAAACTCCTTTGCGCATGCGTGGCTATTCCAGTATAGTTTAAGTTCCACTATTTTTACTCTTTTTACCATATGGTATACATGTATAAAACTTCATATCGTTTTTCTTTTGCCACCAACTACCTGTTAATATTTCGTTTCCTTTTCCTTTTACAGATGTCATTACACTCACTGTTTCATCCTTCATTTGGTTTGAAGTTTGGACCAACAGACCGCGGGCGATCCTGATTGAAACAGGGAGTCAAGCGGGATGTTAAAATGCAAATGGTCAGTAATTCGAGTGCAAAATATATTGTAAACAATGTAGTAGTCTCCTTTTTTCAGTCTAAGTCACCTGTTCTATAAAATTTTCATTCAAACTGAGACACTCACAGTATGTTGGGGAAAATCAATACAACTTCAAGTGTGGTTTCAAGCCAAAACGTGATCCGGCTTTGTAAGCGACTGTTCTAATCGAGAAGAACCAGATGTCGTGTAACCACCATGAAGGATCTGTCAACCCCCCTTAATTATTAAGGATAATGGCTGTTTTGACAATGTTGTCCCAATGCAACTAATAAGTTATAAAACATTATAGATCACACTATGATCCTTTACATTAAGACGCAAATCACTAAATTCACCGTAATTTGAAAGTGATATCAATGTATTTGTGCGAGAGTCCACAGAATCTCGCATAGATTTCTCGTGCACTTTCTCGTTCAAAACGTGATAGACACAAAAATGCAAGCAGAACAGAAAGTTTCCAAAAGTCTGAAGGAAATAGAATAAGCCTTTTTTGGAAGATCTGAAGTTTAATTTGCCTCAAGTAAAAAGGGGATTAGAAGTCGATCACAGTGCACTTTGTAGTAATATAAATACTGTTTTCTAAAACACTTCATTATGCAGTCGAGTGTTTTGCTGTGTACAAACCCAGACTTAGCAAAGCATGAAAGCATCGAGTTGTTGAGATTAATGCGACACGTGAAATTAAACTTTTATTTTTTTAATTTATGTAAAATAACGTAAACTATATAAGTAACTACTTAATTTAATAATCATAAAATACTCCATAATCCAGATATTCAATTTCTTTTTTTCATACTCACACTGAATTACTCGTCGCCGGCGAAAAACTTTTCGACCGCTAATATTCCAAAAAACGAATCGTTCTTGTTCTGCTCCGAACATTCTTTCTAAAAGAAACCATCGACGGAAGGGGATAGATTGAAGCTTTCCGATCTCCAAATAATTCAGAATGATGCCTTTTCTGTTCTAGTTGTGCTATAAATTGAAAAAGACTGATTTACACAAATCGATTTATCGATCAGCTTAGCACCTTTATTCGCCGCATGGGTTAATTTACACGTTACAATTTGTCGACCGATTTCTTTACCCTTTCGTATTAAAACAAATTTGACTGTTCGCTAATTTTCTTTGTCAAATTGGGCCAAATCGGCCCGATTAATCGGTTCGTGTGAATAATTGGCCTGAGCAGTTTGTCTCTTTTGTCTAGGTAGGTTGTAGCCTTTTGTCAACGTTCGAACACACAAGTCAAATGCTGCGGTATTCTTCAACTGAGGTAAAAATGCCTTTTTAGTAATGTAAAAATTCAAATCGGTTTGATTTTCTTAACACGTTTCTAGGTCCAGGATCAAACTTCTCTTCTTCGCGAGATTTCTACTATACAGTATTTACAGTAACTTTAACTCTGTTGGATATCTACCAGAAACAACCTGAATTGAAAAAAATGGATTGTTCATAGGCTTAAGACAAACACATGTACATCTTGTCATCTCATGCAGCTTATTGTAGTTCACATATCAAAGCTTGTGAGATTTGACAAAATTAGGGCACCAAAAATCGGTAACGACGGACGGCAACGGACATTTTATTTTTATTTTCCAGTTACTAGTAATGCTCGGAAGGATAAGGAATTTTTGGTGGAGGGAGAAAAGAAAAGCTTTTACAAAATTCATGACGATTGTGTGAAGCAGAGATAAGATAACCAAATAAAACGAGTCGTTTGATTGGACGAATCGGCGTTGGACCAAATTGACTCTAGCAAATAGCATTGTTAGTTAGAAAAAAGATAATCAATATGTATATTGTTCAAGAAACTTGTTCTGACGAGAAATTTGAAAAGCAGAGGAGACGAAAGTTAGGATAACAAGAGGAAGAAGTATCTTTGTTAGCTGCGAAGAGAAACGGCAACATTGGTGGTGTGAGTATACCGTTTGCTTTTTTATTCTTTGATCATTTTATGGGTAAACATAGCAATTAATCTATTTTCTAATATTTAGGTTTTGGTCTCTCGTTCACGGTAGACAAAGCAAGCTTTAGTCACAGCTCAAAGGTAAGTTATTTACATGTGCGAAATGCAGTATTTCCAAATATGAACTTTGAGTATGGTGATTATGTGAGCTTCGACAATTTGAGAAATATATCCTCGTGAAATTTTCTGCCTGTAGATAAAGCATTGAAGACCATATGACACACGGTCTGCTTTGATGCGTGTGTGTATAAATCCCTATCGAGCCTTTACAGAAAAAATCCATTGTAGGTTTTGGATTGGAAAACAGAGTGATATCATCTTTTCTTCCCTTCTGTTGAAAGATGATCGAGAAATCCGGTACTTTGTACAGAACGCAATGACCCATTAACTAATATACCATTAACTCAAGCTGTATGGAGTTTGAATTTGATTTCATTAGAGATGAGGGGAGCGTCGCTAAGCCAAACTGAGGGATGCCAGTGTACGCAGTGTTTCGCTTTTGGACAGTGTAGGGCTGAAATTGTGAGAAGAAGCAATGTTGTCCTTTTTTGCATTTTATCGTGCTTCTTGCAAAGAAGTGAACCTAATTTTCTCTTTCATTTTTAAGATTTTTGTTTCCGCCCAGCTTCTGAGGCACATAACTTCAAAGGTGAGTGAATAAAATTTAATGATACACGAACGTTTTGTTAATTTCCGATACACTTATTCGGTCTCACAATTGCTGATCATTTCAAATTATAAACTACTGCGTTCTTGTAACTTTTTCCATGCACGATGATTAATTGACCATTTACTTATTAAGTAATGTACGTCTTGCTTAAATGTCACGAATGAAGCATTATTGGGTCATTTTTTCATTTCCTCACTCTAGAACTTGAAAAGAGAGAATTCCTTTGTTTAAACTACAAACTTAGAGATAGGGATCCTGATACGGATTTGGAAGCCACTAGCACAATAATTAATAATTAAAGTTCAATAATTTACATTCAAATACGTTCACGAACTTGTGAAACTTTGTTCGTCCTATTCTGGCTTACTACGTAATCATAGCATTAAAACTAGTTTTAACCCGACCATTATTTAAATAAACCCAACAGACTTGAACTGTTAAAAGTCATATGATTGGAACATTGTAAATTCTCTAACCAATAAGAACGAGCGACGTATTTTTACATCTGATCCGTAATAAACTCGTAAACTTGTTTTAACGTGAAAATGTCAACCACCAGGGCAGAGGTAAAACGGTCAACCGTTTTGTAGAGAGTATCATTTGCTTCCACCATCGCAGGATTAAGGTAGGCGCTTGATCGCTAAATATCAGTTATGAAGATGAATAGGGCTTACATTAATTAACATCTATGAATTTAACCAACGAGACTATTTAGAAGCAATTCAGTTCATCTCATGAAATGCGATAGTTATTCAAGTTGAACTTAGGTTGACCATAATAAATATAAATTTTGTTACTATTCTTTTTACAGTTTTTACAGCTCAGAGAATATCGATGGCCCGATCTCGTATAATCTATCTACTGACTATCATGTTACTCGTCACCTTGTGCTCTGCAAAGGACAACAGAAACAGTAAATCACGTGACAAGGTGAGTTTATCAAGCTAAAATAGCAGCTGCCTAAAAAAATCTAGAGTAATAAAAGCATTTCTGAATCATGTGCCAACGGACAGTAAAGAGAATCGTAAATAACCTAAATGGATTTCAATTTCAAAAAAAAAAATGGATTCACTTAGACATGAACGTTAGATTACTTAGGGACAGGAACAGTTGTAACGGCTTGAATCATATTCCGAAAAGGCTCTAATAGCATTCTTGTTTCTGCATTCTACCAGCCTCCTTCATTTTGTAATGGGGGACAATCCGGGACTTGGACATACATGGCATGTGTCCCGGGATTTCCTGGGTCACCTGGCCGTGATGGAGCCAAAGGAACCCTGGGCAGCCCGGGAAAGACTGGACCCCAAGGACCATCTGGTGCGGAAGGAAAGAAAGGAGCAAAGGGAGAACCTGGGATCCAGGGTCCTGCCGGCCAAAAAGGACAGCGAGGGGACAAAGGTGACAGTGGAACTCCTCGGCTGTCTTCACACATGAACTGGAAGGAGTGCACCTGGAAAAAGGAGGATGGCAGAGATTCAGGCGAGATATATGTGAGTGACTTTCCATCATGATCATTTCATGATAAATTAAGTGTTTATGGTCACACCTTTAATATCTTGATAAAAACACAAAAAAAATTATAAATCCCACAATCTCTAATTTTGTATCTTTGTCATTTCTCCTCGCAGATAATAATAGTTATAATTCCCAGTTTTTATTCATTCAAAACCATTTTTTAACAGCACTGCGAATTCATGAAGAAGTACACAGGCACTGTGCCCTCCATGTCTACTTTGCTGGTAACCTCAGGATCCAAATCTGTGACAACTGCTGTAGCCGCTAGTATTTCAAGTTCAATGGCGCCGAGTGCAGTTCTCCTGGGTCTATTGATGGTGCATTCTTCATGTGGCATGGAAGGAGGCACAGTCTTTACCGTCACCGCCACATTGAAGGTCACTGTAATAAAATTCAAAAGGGAAGGGTGCGAGTGGGATTCTGGGTTGGAAAGTGTACCACTGGCCACAAGCGTGCTGACGCATACACTGGTTGGCATTCAATGTCACGGATCTTCATCGAAGAGGTGCCAAAAGCTCAGCAGTAAACACGTCACATGTGATCAACTGGACTTTTCATTTTAATAAATATTTTAAACAAAACTGTAGAAAATGAGTAAAATCATGTACAAGAACACTGCAGTGCTGATTCAGTGGAAATCATAGCAGTAGGCTTTAAGTTTTGTTTGTATCAGTTGAGCAATAAAGTCCAGGAATGTTAACAAATGGCTGCTGTAATTTGTTTTATACACCAATTGCAATCCTCTGATGCCGGTTAACTTGCTGTTAAAGAGTATTGCCAAACTTCAGTGTCAGATTCTTTTCAATACAGAGCAGCTTCAGAGAAATTACTAAAATCCTAAATCTTTACAGCAACAGTTATAGATTTCACTGCACTGGGAGCAAGAATGTTTTATTACCTGATCCTAACATAATCAAAATGAAAACTTCTAAAGAATAAAATAGATATGTTTTTTGCGGTGTCTTTCAAATCTGATGACTAAAAGTCTATGTCACGAGACACAACATGTAGATGACTCAAGTGGCAACGTTTATCGGATTGTTAGGAAAGCAAAAATAATGTATTACCTTGAAAAATATTAAGAGTGTCATACGACTGCTTTGCGGTTTGAGTTACGTGCGCGTTGGCTTCTATGACGTATCTCTTTTCCTCATGAACTTGCATCACTCCTGCATCTCAGTCCATTCTCAATCATACCTTAACAACTAAACCACTTGTTGCGTACGCGTTTAGAAATAAGAAAACTATAAGTCGCCAACTCCCAACTCCAGATATCTATTTCAGGCTGCTGGATTTTTTTTTTTAAATCTGTTTTGCAATTTTTGGATCGCGACACAATGCCTGTCTAAGCCCTGTCTAAGTATTGGCTGCTAAGGAACAGTTACAATTATAGCTCGTGCATATGATATTTGTACGGTTCTTAGTTTTTACAAAGGAAAGCAACAAAAAAAAAAATCACTTCTATCGCATGTCCATCATGTTCAGGCGATGGGATGGGAGGGAGAGAAGACGAAGGCTACTCTCTTCTTTGCACTAACGGTGAAACGCTAACAGTTTTGTTTTTATGGGTGGAGGGGCGGGGAAACATCTTTCAAATTAGATGCGTACACCAACGAGTATAGCGATGCCTTCTCCCTCCCAGATGTTGTTCCCAGGCCTCTTCAGTTTTGTTATTCTATGCAAAGCTTTTCTCACTGTTTCTTCCTCAAAAACAGCTGATTTTTGTTATTAAATCCGGAAAATATCGTGGGGCATGAAGTCTTTTTTTCATGAAGTTTTTTAAGTTTTGGATGCATTTCTTCGATGCTTGTGAGTTTTTCGGGGATTGAATTTATTCCTAGTGGAGACAACTGATCAGAAACTAATAAAGTCGTTATAAAACGAGAACTTAAAAAAATCTTATGGCACTTCTGTACGGTATTTTTTAAATGCAATATTCCTTTTTAAAAAAGGGGAAGCGGCGTTAAGTAGACATACTCAAACGGGTTTCTGTATCAAATAGTGTTACTGTAGCAGCGCAGGAGTAGACTTTTCCGAAAGACAGTTTCGCGAGAAAGAAAAAATTTTGCCGGAACGTAAACAAGAACACACTAAAATTATATACCCTTCCAGTGAGGGGAAAATCCCTCGGAACGATTTAAATGCCCTTCCCCCTCCCCCTTCTTAAGTGTTCTTCATTCTCGAGTGGCTATTCCTAAAATAAAATAAGAAGAGGAAAAAAAGAAGAGGATCCAGGAACTGATTATTTTCAGTAATAGCCATCTGACAATTATGGGCTACTGTACCCACCTTATGCTCTTGATTCACAGACAAGTGAACTGTCCTTGCCCGTGGAAGAAGTCTTCGTCTTCTCTTGAAACACACTCGAGGGCGACTAGATTCTAATTTTTACGATACAACAGCAGTGAATATGCGTCTGAGTACAATTGTTGCTGTCTTAGAGGACCCTCCGGCCCACGGGAAGGATGTACGCTAGCAAAACAAGATACTCCATGTAAACTATTATCGTTTTTTTCTTTTTATAACGAGCACTGTTCTTTTTTTTTTTTTCTAATATTGCGAGAAACATAACTAAGATTATGGTCAGGCAGGAAGAGGCCTGGGTATGGAATATATGTAGTGTTTGCAAGTCAGAATCACTTTAGTGCCTTCGTCGTGCAAAAGTATGCTTTCTATTGTAACTTTGTATTTATTTGTACAAACTCATCGCTTGTCAAATAATAGAATTAAACAGCGGCGCACACAATATTGCTATCTGGCTGACCACAAAATAAACGTCTATCTCGCTGCGTTTGGCCCCGATTTGTTTTAGCTGTGTACACAAGGGCTTGAGAAGAAGCCTCCATATTTTTCCCAGGATAAGGTCGAAGAAAATCCGGGAAGGAAATACTTTACGGTGACTGTGTGCAAACCACGCAGCTGTAGTTTATCTAAAATTCGGCCCAAATTCTGATGGACTTTCGAAAAATACGCCGCTTTTCCAGTAATATGCTCAACTGCGTTCATAAATCATAGGGCAACACAATTTCGAAATCACTGGTAGGGCCTAAGAGTTTTTGAAACATTTTTATTTGGCAGTTTTGATTACAGGAACTCATTCGTAAATGTGAGACTATTAATTTACGTGTCGTTGCCGAAGGAGAATTCGCTATGTTAAGTAAATATCATTCTATGATAAACACTAGATTCAGTGCTACATTGTTTGTTTAAGAAAACACATACAGAAACGCAAATCAGCTGTTCATTGGATAAAGAGAAAAATGTCACCAAAAACGCTTGCCTCAAATGTCAGCAATGAACAATTGAAAACAATGGATGCGAGATGAATATCAAACTGGTGGGAACACGAAACTGGCGTCATAAATAATCACTGAACTGAATCATTATTTTCTGTGTTCGAAGCGTAGCTTATCATCGAAATTATTACGGCATTTATTGGTTCAACGGTGTTAGAACATTTAGATGGTCGCTTGAGAAACATTTTTTTGTTGGTCCAACAAGGGTATATGTAAAATGTTCTACAACAATGTTGGAATGTTTAGCCGCTGATTTATAAGTAAAGAAAATTCAGAAGATATTTAGAGGTAAGTTCACTTTTTCTCTTTCACCAATTGTTTTCCTAAAACTTCTAAAGTTAGATGATGTCAGATGTACATTGTGGCGGGCGCTTTTACACTTCACAGTTTCGGTATCAAAGATCCCGTCTATTCAGTTGTCCCACCGGAAGCCGAGTGGATCTAAATTGAAAAATATTATAGTTGTATTTCACATATTATTAAGGTCAGTCAGTTAGCCGACTCAACAATCGGCGATTTGTAAGCTACCTAAATGATTGATTGGCTTATAGAGGATCCATTACTTCTTAAAGCGAGTTCAAGGGAAGTATATACTCAGATGGGCAAAATTACAAAATACAGTCAGATGAGTTGAAAATATTTAACTTAGTCTACTATACTTTATACGTTTATTTTTTATGAAAAGTGCAGGCGAATGCATCTTGAAGGCTCTGTCTACCCGTCTTAATTATTAAGAATTATGTCTGTTTTTGAAAATCATTCAGTTCGTGACTCAACGATTTGTAAGCTACGTAAATGCATGCCGGATTGGCTTACATCGATTTAGTTCTTCTTAAAGCGAGTTCAGTAGAGGTTTCGCAACATAGAATCATGGCTAGTTCTTGTGTTGTGCACTACTAAGTAGCGTACTGTTATTTTTTCAGTTGTATTGCAAATCTTCGTTGACCATTTGAGCATTTCGACAGGAAATACAAACCGACCTTAAAACCGACCGCACGACACAGGAGTAAACATAATTTATATACGACATCTAAATCTGCATGATTATTCTTTAGCCATTACATGTTAACATTTCGTTCACCTTTCCTTTAACAGATGCCATCACACTCATTGTTTCGTTCTTGATTTGGTTTTTAAAAAATGATTCAACATTTGTACCAACAGACCGCCAGGGAAACCGGTTGAAACAGGGCATCAAGCCGGAAGTTACAATGGTCAGTAATTCGAGCACAAAATATATTGTAAACAATGTATCAATCTTCTTTTTCCATTCAACTATTGTTTAAAGTATACAAAAAGAATGAGCAACCCATTGTGCGTTGGCGAAATAAATCTAACTTCAAGCGTGGTTTCAAGGAGAAACGCAATCTTTGCACTGAAATGCATGTTCCAATCGAGAAGATTCAGATACCGTAAGATCAAAATGACAAAGTGCGTCATCTTACTTCGCTAGATTAACCTTTCCAAAGTCAGACGCCTGTCGAATTAAAATATGAAGTCGACTTTATATGTTTCTTTTTCATGAAAAAAGTAAACGGACCCATCTTGGAGGCTTTATCTGCTGGTCCCTATTCTGAAGAATTATGCCTGATTTTGGGAATTTTGCCGCTGTTTTGGGTTATAAAACATGATTGATCGCATTATAACGTTGGTGTTTGTCCTCGGTTAAAACGTAAATCATCAATTCACGGTACAAGGGCACGCGGTACATTTCGCTGGGTATCTGTTTGGAAGGCCTCAATCGACTCAGAACTGAATTTGGATTAAGACCTAAAGTAAATCTGCAGTTTACTTCTGCAAAATTTCTGCTCAACAATTCCTAACACAAGTAATTTCTTTCGTTATAAAAAGAGCAAATATGTTGCTAAAAACGTGAAAAAAATATCAGCGCAAACCAAACAACAGCAAACGTAAATTCGGGATTTAAACTTTTGTTCCCTAAAACGTTTTGCAACTTAAACTTCCACGAGCTAAAGTATCAAAAGAGATCAATGTGTATTAGCTTACACAAATATATCTGAGCAGCACAAAATGATCTGGGAACACTGGAAACAATGAAATACTGAGTCGAGTGCCCCGACGGTATCTGAAAAGTGATATCAGTATATTTTGTGCGCAAATCCACAGAATCTCTCGTAGATTTCTCGCACATTTTTTCGTTGAAAACGTGATAGTCACAAGGAGAATAGAAAGGCGCCTTAAAATAATTATCCCAAAGTCTGAAGGAGGCATAACATTTCATAAAGAGTGCAGTTATTAAAATGTTACATTACGGCGGAGTCTACAATGATTTGTTCATCTACTCGGATTACTGCCACCTCTTATTTTATTTATTTATTTATTTATTTTTTAATTTTACTTTCCAAATTTGGAGCTAATTTGGACTGAAAAAAAGGGGAAAAAAGCCACCGTTCTAATAAGTCTTGGTATGGACTTTAACTGCATGAGAGTAAGTAACATTTTCGCCAATCTCAGCCCCAATGTTCCCAGTCTGTTCCCGTAAAAATTATTTTGATAAAAGAGACTAAAAAGCTCTGAAAGAGCGTATGCAAATATAATGGCCCTATAAGCCGTCCGTGCACAAACACGGATTTTAATATGTTACCTCTTTCTTTGGCCATTATTATTACATATTGATATTTCTTTTTCTTTTTCTTTTCAAGATGTTACCGCACTGGTTGTCTAAGTTCTTCATTTGAATGAAGGTGATTCAAAGTGTGCATCAGCAGAATGCGGGCAAACTCGATGGGAAAATGGTTAGTAATTCGACTGTAAAATATATTGCAAACAATGCATCTTTCTCAATTTTTCCAGTAATTAAATATATCTTTTATAGGGTAAATCACTGATATATAGAGGATAAAAAATGGCACAGCGTCCTGGGATGAAATCAAACTTTACATGGGTGGGTTCCAAGCGAAATCGAAAACTTTGGTATGAAACGCGTGTTCCAATCTCCACGATTCAGCGACTGTTACATCTTACTTCACTCAATTGAATTTTCTTAGGTTTGATGAGTTGACAAAGATTTATGTTGTCTTTTAAGCATAATAAAAATCACCTTCTGATCTTAATGTCGCATATAAAGTGCAAGATTGACCTCTATTAAGGCTATTTCTACCTGGATTAACATTGGGAATTATGTCTGAACAATATGTCTGAGTTTGACTGAACTATTGTTGAGATTGTAATGTTACACAAAAAGGTGAAAAAAATTGTAAGTCATCCTATGCATTTTGTGCAAATATCGCAGCTCGAAAAAGAATTGAAAGAAACAAAGAGTGAACAAAACAGAGACTGGAAGACTCGATTTGAAAATCCGAGGAAAATATATAACAACACGTATTTAACTGGTTTGATTATGAAATTCAATATAAATCTGCAATAAAATGTGTGTTAAGCCAAAAGGACATAAGAGTCGAGTGGACGTGCAAAGTTCATTGTCATAATTTATAAATGAGAGCGACAATGAAATCGGCTGGGAACGCAAATTATATTGATGACATTAGTGAGAGGATATTAGAGCTTTCGCGAAGTAAAGTAATGGCAACAAATAAGTTTCACTTATTGACGTAATTTTAGCTGTTCTCCTTAGTATGTTGTTACAAATCATAGCCGGTCCATTCTGTTGAACTAATTGTTTTTCAAACCTGTTCTGACGAGAACATTGTTAGCAAAAGAACCAAGAGTTTAGTAAACAAGAGAGAGAAGCAGACTTTTTTCTGCTGTACAGAGCAACAAAAAGACATAGCGTGAGTACACTTAATTTTGGTTGCGTTTATATATGGGAAATCCCATTGTACTGGCAAACCTAACAAAAGCTGCTTTCTTCTTTTATTGAGCTTTAGGTTTTCACTCACTGTAGACCGTGAACCCAGGCATTAAGCTGATTATGATATTTTTAAATTTCATCTAACGATAATTCAAAAAATTCGTCTAGCCACGTAGTTCCTCAGTTTTAAAAAATCAATTCAAAGGACAATTTTCGTCGATTTCTTGACGTAAAGCAGTGAAGCCCACCACAGAAACAGAACTATATCTACGAAACCATGCTTTCTGAAAAGTACGGTTGGGTCACGTCCTCTGGCTTGAAATTTACTGAATATCTCTTAAAGATACAGCATACAGAACGGAACGGAACTTAAGTTCGTTCATATTAAAAGTCGTACATCATCAATTGAGGTTTTAGCGAAACTAACCGACCATTTCAAAAATGCGTTCAGTTCGTATGACACAGAGGTTGTTCTTTGATATTTAATGACCAAATGTAAGTTAGTAATTGGTTAATTATGGAAGAAAAGGAATACTGTATAATTATTATGAAGCTATTTAGCTGGCAAGTGTAACGTTCATGATGTAAAAATGAATTCTTCTTTGTTTCTGGTAATGCGTTTCAATCTTTTGATGATCAATCAATATTAATTGACGCTCGTCATTCTCTTCCACTGTTCAGATTTTGGTTTCCACTTGGATCAGGTACCCAGGATCAAAGTTACGTTAAAGGTAAATGGAGATTTGTTTTTCTTAATGACTGGTATGACCAGTACTAGAAGAAAAATTAACTAATTTTGGTCCTTACAGAGAAAATCATCTTGAAATTAGGGTTCGAAAGCAAGTTTTAATCTCAGATAAAAGAGCTCACTTTGGCAACAACCAATTATTTGGGGGCGTTCTCCTTCCATAAATCATAGTGAAAATCGAGTGCTCAGTGCGATTTATTGAAAACTGGAGAAGGAAACTTGATTTAAAACTAAGTTTATTTATTTGGAAAATACTGATGAATCTGCAAGCATCATCATAACTGACGAATCATTTCAGTTTATCAACCAGTTGGTCCTCGTCCCTACTAAATTTAATGATAAAAAAAAACGGGAATTGTGCTTACTATTTTTTCTATATTCTCTTAATTGAAGTTTCGACTAAAACTATAGTTTGAAGATTGGGTTTAATAGTTGTCTCAGAAGATTTGACTTGATTTAGCAACATTCTGTAATATTTTGAATGACGACAGCTATCTTGTTTGTATTTCCAAGTTGTCCTAGTCTCCTCGCCACGTAATCAGTTTTGTTCAGTTGAACCAGATTTATCCTGAACATTATTAAAATAAACAGGATGCCCTTGCAAAATGCACTAACCAATAAGAATGCTCGTCGTATTTTTAAATTTCTTAGGTAATCAACTTGTTTTAACGTGCAAGTTGTTGAGTCACTATGAGGAGAGAAAGATAAATTGGCTGCCTGTAGACAAGTGGGCATCATATTGTTTCCACAGGAGCAAGAGTAAGGTAGGAATAATCGATAGGTCTTACGAGCGCAGGTGAGATTTAGTACAATTCCTTTCTGGGAATTAACGAATTAACGGGCCAAGATAAAGTAGCTTTATATCGTTTTGTTAGAAATATAGGAAACTAGATCCAATCTTATTACGTTTCACCACTTGTACATGAAGTAAGAGGAATGAATTTTCTAATTAATGTTTCTTCACTAACTTAATGGATTTTATTTCAATCGTATTTATTTTTTTAAGTGAATATCTTATGTCAATAACTATTTTGTATCTTGTTAGTTTATTTTATAAGCTAACAAATATTAGATTATTTTACTTGTCATTATCAATAATTCGGACATTTCATTGCTTTCCAGTTTTCACAGGTTAGAGGATATCAATGGCGCACTTTCTGCTGACCATCATGTTACGTGTTGTTATTTTGCTGCTCATAACTTTCTGCTCTGCGACGAACAACAAAAACACTAGCAAACCACGTGACTACAGGGTGAGTTCATTATACTGAAATAGCAGCTTCCTTATTAGTTCGATATACACCGAAGGCCTAAAAGACACGTAGAATTAAATATATTCTAGAAAATTCCCAAAATTACTAAAATGCGACTAAGATAAAGTTGATGGGCTAGAGTGTGGAAATGAAAATCGTATAATTACTCAAATTCAACTTAGCAGCAAGACGAAAATTCAGCGCTGCAAACAAGTCGCGCGAAAACGCATGAAAATTGCAAAAAATTCAAAAAAATGATTTAATTGTTGTATCCATCTCAGTACCTTCCTTGTTGTGGTGGACAACCCGGCACAAATGGACAACCCGGTATGCATGGCATGCCGGGATCACCTGGGGCACCTGGCCGTGATGGACGTGATGGAGCAAAAGGAAACATCGGCAGCCCGGGAAAGACTGGACCCCAGGGATCACCTGGCGCGGAAGGAAAGAAAGGAGCAAAGGGAGAACCTGGGATCCAGGGTCCATCCGGCCAAAAAGGGCAGCTAGGGGACAAAGGTGACAGTGGAACTCCTCGGCTGTCTTCACACTTGAACTGGAAGGAATGCACCTGGAAAAAGGGGGACGCCAGAGATTCAGGCGAGATATATGTGAGTGACTTATATTTTCATATTTTCATGGTGAATTTTGTGTTTTTTGTGACACCTTTACTACTTTGAAAAGAAATTATCCCAAAAGGAACATAAAAACAAGTTATAAATCGCATCATCTCTATTTTAAGGATGTAATTTTTTCTCGGAAACCCAGTTCAGGTTGAATCAAATCCATTCATATTTAACAGCGCTGTGAATTCAAGAAGAAGTGCACAGACATTCCCTCCACGTCACAATTCTTGTCGTCTCTTGATTTGGCATTTTCCTTCAGTTACAGATGATTTTATCAGAAACGTTTCGTCATGTTACTTCATTATTATGTTTTTTTTTTTTTTTTTTTTTTTTTTTTAATGTAACAGCGCTGTGAATTTCTGAAGAAGTACACAGAAACTGCCCTCCATGTCTACTTTGCCGGTGACCTCAGGGTTGCCCACTGCGACGACTGTTGTAGCCGCTGGTATTTCAAGTTCAATGGCGCCGAGTGTAGCTCTCCTGGGTCTATTGATGGTGCATTCTACATGTTGCATGGAAGGAGGCACAGTCTTCACCGTCACCGCCACATTGAAGGACACTGTAATAACATTCACAAGAGAAAGGTCCGAGTGGGATTCTGGGTTGGAAAGTGTACAACTGGTCGAAAGAGTGCTGACGCAGTCACAGGCTGGGGTACAATGTCCCGGATCTTCATTGAAGAAGTGCCAAAAGCTCAGCAGTAAACACATGACACGTGATCAACTGGACTTTTCTTTTAAAAGAAGTCTTTTAAAGAAAGCTGTAGAAAATAACTAGAAATATGTAGAACACTGCAGTGCTAATTCTGAGGAAGTCATGCACATAGGTTTGAAGTTCAGTCTCATATCAGTTAAATAATAAAGCCTAGAAACATCACCAAATTGCTGTCAATGTTTTTTTTCCAACAGAGGAGAGAAGAAATTACTGAAATCCCTAATCTTCAACAAAAGTTGAACGGATGTTGGGCAAATGTTGGCCAAATCTTGAATGGAGTGTTCAGACGGCTTCAACACCAATCTAGAACAAAGGAAATGTTTTATGGATGTTGAATGAAAGTTAAAACTGATTTCTGAAATTGATTCAACACGCTTTCTACAAGCCGCTTTCAACATTTTTACGGGCTTTCATTAATGTTGGATGACCTGTTCAAACGCTTCCAACATTCAGCTCAACAAAGTGCTGAACGCATGTTGAACCAAATGTTGCATGCATCATGACCGCGCTTCCGCTCCTGACTGGACGTACTATTTCTGTCGTAAGTGAAAAAAATGATTGGTTTATAAAAGTGGCAGATTTCCATTCATCCAGTAAGTCCTGATTCGGACGCTACTATACTACACATTCATGTGACAAGCCTAACTGATCAATTAAGTCCGGCAAAAGAGTATCCTGCATTACAGACGTTTATTTAGCAAAGGGCTCCGCGCATGCGTATCATGCCTCGCCCATCGATGTCGCGCGCTTTGCGCTTGGCCAAAAGCCTCTGATACAGGCCAGCAAATAAAAGAGCGACGTCTGACTTAGTTTGATGCGGCACTTTTAATTTGGTGTGGCAAATATCCTATCAGTCGTTACCTTTGTGAGGATTGATAGTGCTGTAATAACGTCACTATTGTTTATAAGTGAGAAAAGAAATCATCTTAATTTCCAGTGTTTCATTACGGGACAAAGGTTAACAAAATACGCTGGATTACAGCCGCGTCAAAAGTGCTCCTTGGCGCGCGGCAGAAAATGACGTCACTGGTGGAAGTGATCGGGATCGCGGGATCGCCTCGCGCTCGGTCCCAAGTCTCAGACAAGAAGCTCGTCTTCCTTTAGTTGTGAGATTGCGTGGCGCTAAATTTAAAAATGACGCAAAACATGTACCCTTAAACGTCGTGTTACATTAGGCAATTACTTTGCGACTTGCCTCGTAATTTCCTTGCGCCTTTGCACCACAAGACACACAAAACGTCGCTGATTTAGCAACAGAACGGGAACGTCATTTGAGGACGCGAGAGCTCGCGGAATAGTCTGGACGCGAGTCTATTTCGACTATATATGGGCATTTTTGATGCGAGCGCCGTTGTCAACTGCCGTTCCCGTTCTGTTGCTAAATCAACCTAAAATGAACGCGTCCCGTAATGTTTTTGTCGGTCACCGTTGCACCAAGTCAGAACCAACTTCTACTTCTCGCAACGATTGCGGAGACAAAAAAATTGCGAGACTTGTTCATTTTAGGGCATGTTACAGTGGGCAATGATTCATGCAACTTTTGTCACAAAAATGAGCGATACGGGATCATACTTGATGAACCTGAATCATTGAAAATAAATCGTCTAACTTCCTCTTCATTTTTCCTGCTCACTTTTTGGAGTCAATTTTGCTGGATTTCAGTGCGAAAATTGCGCAAAATAGTGGTTATTTACAAAAGCGGTCGCTCGGAAATGACCGCTTGTAAATAGCCACTATTTTATGCAATTTTCGCACGGAAATGCTACAAAATTGACTCCAAAAAGTGAGCAGGACAAAGGAAGAGCCAGTTAGGTGAGGATAAAACGTTTTATTTTGAATTATTCAAAATCATCAAATCTGAACTCGTATCGTTCATTATGTGTTGTCTGTCTATGGCTAATCCAGCCTGCATAACCAGGCGTTTATTTAGCCAGTCGTGACGTAAACAAAATACTCGCTTCGCGGTCGATGTCTCGTGGGTCCCAGACGTCCTCTTTCTCCTTTCTCCTCAAACAGAATTGAGTCGTTTGAGGACAAGAGCGTAAGGAGCAGGGATGGCTTGGGTGGTGAAAACATTCACCTCCAACAAATGCGACCCGGGTTCGATTCCCCGAATCGGCGTCATGTGGGTTGAGTTTGTTGCTGGTTTTCGTTCTTGCTCCAAGAGATTTTTCCCTGGGTAGTCCGGTTTACCCCACTCCTCACACACCAACATTTCCAAATTCCAATTCGATCTGGAGAGTGTCCCAGTAAGTATACTGCGCTAAATAAAGTGACACTTACATAAAATGACAAAATGGGTTTTTTCTTTAAAAAAAAAGAAGAAGACAGATAACCTCTGGTAGCTGGGTAAATAAACACCCAACCATTCAGTTTGCTTACCAGCGTTTTCCCTCACACCAACACTTAAGTTAAGGACGCAAAAGACGACACATTTTGTGACTGTACACCAACTATTGCGTAATAGTTTATTTTGACATAAAACTTGATATGACAGCTCCGGCTTAAAGCTCTACATAGTTACTCTGCTATCAAGTGTAGTAATCACTAATTCGGGAAGTTTTCGTTATACTTCTCAAAGTACATCCGAAAGTTTTCTTTGTTCACATTCTGGAATAGCCACTAGATCTACCAAGGCAGTCTAAATCATACATACAAACAGACAAACGAACATGTCATGACACATACAATCTTGCATGTCACAAAAATTAAGATCTGTGGTGTTTTGGTTTTTCCTTTGAGTCAATATACAATATGTTGAAGATTGCAGGATACCTCTGCAAGCTAATTTCTGAACAAACAAGTCTTTTTTTAGGGGGGAGGGGAGAACACAATCATTTGAAGGGAGGAAGAGACTAAGCCTCTCTATCACATACTTAAATCTACACTGTTAACTAATCTACGTACACTTTCACAAACACGAACACCAACAACGAATAGAGACATATTTACTGTACAGCAATAGGTTCCTTTTTAAAAAATTCCCCAGGCCTTTATGACTTTTCTCTTTTAGTTTTCGTTCTTGGCTTCTGCTTTCAGCAATCAGAAGCAACGGAATAGTTTTCAATCAACCAAACATGGAACAGGGAGTTCAGAACTGTGGGGGGCAAATATTACAATTGAAGTCTCCTAATAAATTCAGGCCATCTACATGTATACTATTGTTTCCTTCCGCTAAGGTGAGTTAAAAAGCCTTTTCATGTTCATAATATAAATCTAAATTATTATATGTACTTATTCACACTTTAAAAGGGCAATATTCAGATTTGATAGTGAAATGAGACGTCTGCAAACAAAGAAAAGCTGGTCTAGTAACCCGGTATACAACAGAGAAATGCACATGACTTCATTTTATGACAACTTAAAAGAAGCCTTTTGGAGCTTCACTTTCACAAATAACTGCATACTTTGGGATATTTGTAATTAACTTTGTCAACCGGGTTCCACAGAGTAGAAGAAAATTCTCCAGAGTTTCCTGCGTCTTCAAAACAAAAACAAAAAAAGAAAGAAAGAAATTTCCTCACTACTGACTGTTATCGCTTGTTTTAGGTTTTAGGGGTAACAAAAGAACATCTTTTTACATTTACTCCGACAACAACCTTAAGAACACGTTTTCTTTGCCTGCACACTTTTGGTATTCTCAAGAAATGACAATTTTTAGTGCTCGAGTTACCTACTCTGAAAGACAGAGGAACTCTTACATAATAAATTCAACTTCTAGGGTAAAGTTTCTAGTTTCACAGAAGATAAGAACCAAAGAACGTCATGTGGAGACCACGCGCAAAATCCCCCGTCCCCCACCCCAACCAAATTCCTTCTCTCGGCTCAGAACATTACAGCGAACTGACAAGGTCCTGTGGGAAACCACAGAAAAATATAGGCTACACATTCCATTGCATTTTGTACACTACTTTACAAGGCTGGTTTCTGACTGGAATACACAGTGAAGCCAACGGCCTTTGGTTTCCCCCTTCCCATGTTGGAATCAGAAAACAGCTGAATGTTTGTGTCATATAACAGCACATTATTAGCAGGTAGCTTTAGTAAGGGCTGTCCAGAAGGGCTGGTTGAAATGTTGGGGAGGGAGAGGAGGGAACCTATTACAGAAGCTCATACAAACGGAGGTGCATTCGCTGGATTATGTCTCGGCAGTCGCTAAACACCCGTCGAATATTCTCCGTGTCTACTGCTTGTGTGAAATGTGGATAACATTAGAAAAATTTCGCTATTTTTTGTGTAAAGAAGAGAGAAACTCCAAAGTATATCCACGTTAAGTCAAAAAGAATTCCGTACATACGTTTGGCCAATTTCTGCAATTTTCGTTTTTGCCATTTATTGCAGTTGTCCACGTATAATTCTCCCTAAGATTTTTTGGAGTACAAATCTTAACAGTGGGCCAATTTTCAGAAAAATTCACTGTGAAAAACTTGTTAAAATAGCCTTACTTTTTAGGCTGATGTAGTGTATTTAACCGGAAGTCAATTATTCCCGCGTTACTCACTAAATATTATGGTATGTGAGAAGAATATAGAGCATGTGGTCAAGATGTTGAGAAGCCATTAAACATGGTTTGAATTGTAATCGGACTTCCTCCAGTCTTTATGGCCTATCCACCACATTTGGCGACGAGGAAAACGGAAAGTTGAATCGCCAGACGGCTGCTGCAGTGGTTTACGAGTTTAAACGGACGGAAAACTCGCACAGAAGGCAGTAAGTTTGAGCGGATTGCCGGGGTTGCCTGCGTTCGACGCTGTCGGCGGACCAGCTACACTTGCACAACGATGTTTAACTTGGAAGGACGAATTTTAACTGTATGTGACTGCCTCGGGAATCAGCGACCCTACACAAACTGCACTACTATACTGCACCTCGCCGGGCCCAAAGTCAGAGATGTTTTTAATGACTCGATTCCTGCCACCGCAAGAGGCGAAGCGAAGGATTACCAGAAAGCTATGGACTCCCTATCGGAACTCTTTAAACCCAGGAAAAACGCTCCGATTGCTAGACAGGCGTTTATCGCCGCTAACTCAATCGCTGGATAGACCATAAACAACTTCCATCACACGCCTGCAGAAACTGGCCAAACATTGTGAATACGAGGATGAAAGCAGTGCATGGGAATGATTTACATTTGTTTAATAAGGTCCTATCCAGAGTAGTTGCCTCGGGAATGAAAAATCACTTCCGATTAAAGTTTACACAAAAATGTTCACTGTTATTCGACTTATTCTCTTTGTTTCAAAATGATGGCGGGATTGGGCAAGATTCGATTTAAAATGTTTGATAGGAAGAAGGCCAAAAATGCAGTACATGCTTGCAAGTAAGACTTATCAAACCACTGTTTGGAATCCGATTTTATGGACGTAATATTTTGGTAGCAGATAATTAAGAAGCGCTGTATTCATTATAAAATTAACACGTTATTCGGCTCATGATCAGATCCTCTCGCAACGTCAAAAGCAAAACAAAAAATAGTTAATACTAGGCAAGATATCAAGCGACAATATTCGCTTCGCAATCGGACAAGGGACTATTCATATTCTCTGTGTATTCTGCGCTATTAATAAATCAGATCTTTTGCCAACAAAAATTGATTCGCCAAATTGCTGGGAATGTTTAACTGTTTGTCCATGCACATTTGTTTGGGAGGTTTTGTTACGAAAGCTCGTTCGTACATACGCTGTTGTCATAAGAGAGTTCTTTTATCGAAAGAAAACAACACGCTATGATGAAAACTAGATGATTGTCGTTCTGGCTAAACACACTTCCCATTTGATATAAGTTTGTCATCAAAGTAGTGGTCAAAATTACATTTCGTTTGTTTAAGAAATAAAACACATAGAAACGAAAATGATGCAGTTCATTGGATATGGAGAACAAATATCACATGAACGTTTGTCACAGCGGATGTCAGTTGGAACAACTGAAGATAATGGATATCAATGCAAACTGGTGGGAACACGAAACAAGAGTCATAAATAATTATTGAACTATTCGAAGCGTAGGTCATCGACCAACTCTTACTCACGAGGAATGAATATTATCAGGGGTTTACATCATGACTAGAAGGAACAATTCGGAGGTCATTTAGAGGTAAGGGTTCGTTTCACATTTTCGCCGCAAAAATGCTACCTGATATTCGCCAATTCAGGATCATGTAACTCTCACATATCATTGGCGAACTGCTTCATCTTACAGAATTGTGTGTGGAACTCGATCCGGGCTGTTTCTCACAACAGAATCATTGCGGATTTAAGCGTAAAATGCTGTATTTTCGAACTCTTACTAGGTCATATATACAGTAAGCCAGTGACGCAATGATTTGTACGCTGCGTAAGCCATGATTGGCCTCAGCCTAATTTAAGTATATCAAGCAAGTTTAAGGGAAGTCTACTTCCCGAAAAATTGTGAAACAAAGTATGAAAAACGTTTACTGTATACGTACGTAGCACAGAAACCTCCAGTCGACAGCACAGAATCGGGGCCCAGTCACGCATTGCTCACCACTGGCAAGAAATTAAACTGTGTTCCAAATACTCTTAGCCATGTGCGTGTACAAACCGACAGGAATACGACTCACAGATAAACATAATTATACATGATATAAAAAAAATCCGTCTTTCTCTTTCGGCATTACCTAATGATACTTTGTTTGCTTTTTCTTTGACAGATGCCGTCGCGCTGGGTCTTTCTGTCTCCATATGGTTTGAAGCGGTTGGAAGTTTACTGGAATGTTTGGACCAACAGAGAGCAACCGGTCAAACTCTACTGAAGATCGCTAAAGCACTCTTTTGAATCAGTTAAACAATCAGGAAGTAAAATGGTGAGTAATTAGAGTGAAAAATATATTGTAAAAAATGCATGTTCTCCTTATTCCAGTCGATAAGGTATACAGAGAGACTAAAAAATTCACAGTGTGCCGGGGAAATAAATTCAAATAAATAAAGAAGAACCTCAAGCAGCTAATCGATGAATCTTCGCCGAGTTAACCACAAATTCAACCATAACGATTAAGACACTGTGTCAACAGAGCTACAAAGGTCGTCATCTTATTTCGCTTGATTTGAATTTCAGTTGTCAGATGAGCTGAGAAATATTAAATTAGCTTTACCTATTTCTTTTGCAACTTTAAGAGGCCGAGCTACCATAAAGGCTGATTTTAAAGTTGCGAATTGTGTCTGCCTGTAAAAGGGTCGTCGGAATTTTCAAAAAAAAAGAAAACATTATCGATAGAGATATGTGTTGGTGCTTACCATTTTTAAAACGTAATTCAATAAATTTATAGTACCTTGAAAATAAGATCACTGTATTTTGCGGGACATTCCTGAGGAGATTCTTCCACAAAACTTGACAGACATATGCAGAAACAGGAAGCAAACTGAAGGCTACCTGATAGTTTAATGGAGGAAAAATATTATCAACAACATAAAGGTTCGATTTGGATAATCTGAAATCTTAATGCGTCTCAAATCTAGAGAATATTGTAAGTCTATCACAGTGTAAGTAGTTAGATGTTTGAGGGTATCAGCTCACTTTTCAAAAAATGATAAAAAATCCCATACAAATCCTTTTAAATCCAATATTTTCCCTAACTCCTGCAACGGAGACGCCATTAACCACACATTATCTCACCCCAATAACTACATAAAATACTATTTCAGCCTTTGAATTCAACCCTAAACTCAAAAACCTAAAAACCTAAAAACCTAAATTTTTATCCTCGGTTTCTCAAAAACCTAAATTTAGGTTTTTCATAAATGACACCAAACTGATCCCCAACTCACAAACAATCATCGATTAAATCCAACCAACTCATCAATCGCTGATTTGAATGATGAATACAATATTTTTGAACACCAATTTGGCGAAAAAAATAATCATTATGGTTGTTGTGTGACTGGGTGTCGTTACTGTCACGCGTGACGTTGTGTGACTTGTCATGAAAATGGACAAAACCCTAGACGTGGGGTGCTCGGTTGGCTGTTTACTTGCCTGGCCCCAGCCAGGTCTTTTTCCCGCCGCTGGACAAATGCGGCTGTCCCTTCCCAGTTTACCTCTGGGACCGAGGTTGAGTCCTGGGACGAACTCTGAGCACCCCGCTGTAAACCAGTAGGGCCTGAGCGGGCTCACCCTGGAGGTACCGTCTACTGGAAGACATCCCACACTACTCAGTAATTCACCATCTGCACAAGCCGTTAAACAGGTTTCAGTCAGGGGCCAACTGACACCACCCTAAAGCTTCACCAGAGTTTGTGAACTAATATAACAATGGCCCGATTACCTATATATTACACTCAGTTCTGAAATTTTTACACTTGTGGTGCTATTTTTCTGTATATTGCGTAATATTGCTTGATTTGGATTAACACGCATGCGTTTTCATGCAAGTACACGATGACACAACCCAAAGGGGACTGGACACTAGTTTGTTAATACACGTGTCGGCCATTTTGTCGCCATTTTGTGAAGAGCTTGTGTTTTCATGTTTATCGTTCATGTTTTGGGATATATTGCACATTTATTTTTCCACTTTCATCGTTCTGATGTTTGTAGACGCTTTTTGAGGTAAGAATATCATTTATCTTGCACACAACAATAGATTTTTTTATTGGATCGACTCGCTATCGAATATTCGTGAGGCCGTGAAATGAGCTTATTTATTTTTACATCGACTAAATCGACTAAATCCTTGATTGGGATCCAAGAATTAAAGGCATCATTGTATCCTTTCCAATTTAGCAAAGCTTGTTTCTTCTTGTAATCTCTCCTGATAACTTTATTGATTCTGAATATCTCCTGTTTAGCTTTCAATAATTCTGGTTCATAAAAGCTCCCTTTAATCTCTTCATTATTGAGATCTTTCAGTTTGTATGTGATTGGATTCGTGTATTGAATTTTATCGATAATGAAGACCTCTTCTGTCCAGTTTTCTGTATAACCTCGATCAAACAGCTTTCTTTTATACTTTGATATTCTAACCTTTTCACCAACTTGGAATTTTGCTTGGGATGACAATTGCTTCAAATTGCCATAAAGATTGAAGTAAACAGTTCCTTCATTCTTTTTCTTAGATGCTTTTGTCGGTGTCATTTTTATTGAACTGTGTTTAGTGTTATTATACTGCTTCAATATTTTAGGCAAAATATCCAGATACATTGTATTGCCTTGGGCAGTGAATCGTTTCCACATTTTATTTTTAATCGTCCGGTTCCACCTTTCCACCACTGATGACTTTTCTTCATTTTCAGTCGAATACAGTGTAATGTTATGTTTATTGAGCAAGTCTTTGAAATGTTTGTTGTAGAACTCTGAGCCTTTATCAGTCCACAGATACTTTGGTTTTCGACCCTCTTTGAATATGCTTTGAAATGCTTTAGTTATGGTCTCACCTTTTTTATCTTTTAATGGAACAATCCAACCGTATTTACTGAAAACATCTATAGTCATGAGAAGATACCTATTACCTTTATTCCATTTACTGAATTGTTGCATTTCAACAAGGTCAGCAGCCCATATTTCATCAATATTATTTACAATAACACGCCCCCGAGTAAAGTTACGTCTTATGGATTTATGCAGCTCATTAGCTAATTCTTCTTGCCAGTTTTCCTCTTTACCCGACGGCTTTTGACGTTTTTTGGAACCCCAAGTCCCAATTTTGATTTTGTATTGATTGCATTTCTTGCCAACCAATGTCCCCATTGACGTTCGGAAAATGGAACAGCATCCAATGACTTTACCATCTTTTTATCAGCTTTTAATTTACATTTTTTGTCATCTTTGCAGACTGAATAATCAACATCATGTTGCATGGCTATTGCATCTGTTTTGCCTGTTGGTTTATCATATATTTCCAATATTTGCCCTGTTTTGGGGTTATATTTTACTTGATTCTCCAAATCATTGTATGGACCAGTGTATTTATGCCCAGGCAATACCCAACCAGCTTTTGGTCGAGGTAATTTTCCAATCATTTTATGTATATCAATTGAACCACCGCTTTTGGGTCGTCCTTTGATTCCCTTTTCATACTCATCCCAATTTGGTGGATGCCAACTAATTGAATCATAGCTTGAACATTTCGGTGTATTATGATATTTGCTTCCAATTTTTACCATGCTTTCACATGGATAATTTTTGTATTTTTCTAATGTCTTTTTCCCAGCCTTGCCAGACCAAAATTGACTCGACAATATGCCAGTATCTGTGCTAAATGCACTTTTGGCAATGTCTCCAGATTTGTATCTATCAAAGACTTCCTTTGTTGATGGAATTAATGTTCCAACAACATCCATCGACTTCGATGCAACCTTACCTGGTGTACCGAGTTGTTCCAAAATTGTATCCAAATTACCACCATCAAGTTCTTTTCGGTCAGTTTTGTACCTTCTTTTTGGTCTTACTTTGGTTGATAATTTATCAAACATCTCTGATCCAGTCTTTTGAACAAAAGGAGTTGCTTTAGAGATAGCATAATCAATAGCTTTCTTCTGCAATTTGGGGTTTCTAAGAGCTTCAGACCCATAATATCGACCCATTTCAACTGCTTTCTTTCCCATCCATGGTATTGCATGTTGAATTAATATATCAGCACCAGTTGATGCTAAAGTATCCATTATGCCCGCCCCTTCGAACGGGCTATTTAGTTTCCCTGTTTTTTAACAAAGTTGGTTTTAGTTATACCACATTCAGCACATGTACAGAAGAACATGAGCCGACCATTTTTGGCTTGCTTAAAACCTGAAGGCTGAACACATTCAGTTTGTTTCTTTTGATTAACACAATATGATTTGACCATTTTATATCACTATATTAGATTAATTATCATCAGAGTCAGACTCATAATCCGTCTCATAATCCTCTGACTCAGAATCTGTTACCAATGTACACCATAAACATAATTTTCCTGAAAGTTCTGTGTATTCATCACATTCTTCACAATATCTTATATCAACCATTATACAAATTAATTAGATAATTTTTTAAAATATTGGATTATAAAATTATGATTGACACTTTGATTGTTCATGTCAAAATGTGCATTGTG
Source organism: Pavona decussata (assembly GCF_977016875.1). Classification (NCBI taxonomy): domain Eukaryota; kingdom Metazoa; phylum Cnidaria; class Anthozoa; order Scleractinia; family Agariciidae; genus Pavona; species Pavona decussata. Next base: position 618,683 of record NW_028145427.1, on the reverse strand, counting down.
GATTGTTTTCAATATACTTGTACCCTTTTGTCTCTCAAATAAATAATACAAACACCAATAGCCACATAATACTGAATCTCTTTCCTGGATTTCATCACCTGAATACATTAATCGTTTGCCACTTGTTGACATGAATTGCATAATTTCTTTTGGCATAATTAACCCAAAACTATCAAAATATTCTACATATTTGTCTCCGTTTCGATACGCAACCCAATGTGTACCTGGTCCAATCTGTGAATCCAGGTTAATGATACCAACTTCATCTTTTTTCATCTTTTGTGGTAGATTATCTCTGCTGTAAATGCCTCTGAAGTGTTTTATTTTGAGTTTTTTAACCCAATCAATGAGTTCAAAGTTACTGAGTGGTTTATTTATGAATTTCACAGAATGTCTCCGATTAATGGAATCCCCCTGAATGGACTGTTTTTGCCTAATAACAGACCTTTTCCTTTTTTGGTTTTTTTTTTTACCTTTACCATATTGATCCCATGTACCGAAAAATGGAGGCGGCCTATAATTAACTGGTAGGACCAAACCACCATCTTTTTTGGTTGTGTTTGGAACAAAAACTGGGACCGATCTTCTGGATCTACTTCTATCCACCTGCAAGCCTTTACCCATTAATGCATTCACAACCATTGGAATGTCAATTGAAGCCAGTAAAGTACCCAAAAAACCTCCTCATTGTGTCTTAGTTGGTTTAATTACAATCTGTCCACCAGTATGTATTGCATTGATAATTTGCTTCTTTTGTGCTTCAGTGAGCCAATCTTTGTATTTTATTAATTGATCAATTTTATTTTGAGGAATGAGGAAATCACCAGCTTGTCCTCTACCAAATATTTTATTGACTCCCACATTTGCAAGCCCAGAAAGTGCTCCAGTAGCTAATGGTCCAACTGCTTTTGCTGCCATTGGTAGTAATTTTGTGCCAATTTTGAATAATGAAGACCAAAGACTGCCTCCTTGTTGTACAGCTTTTCGTATCTGTGTTTTGCTTATTTTAATATCTGCTCCAGTTTTGTTTTGCATTGCCTTTTTCAGCCTATTCATTTGTGTATTGGTTAACATCAGCTGATCCGGACCAGTTAATTCAGAATTTGATAATCTTATTGTTATTGCTGAATTGTTTTTTAATGCTTTTGCAAGTTTATCTTTTTGCCCAATTGATAGTTTTACTCCATGTGAATGATAAGTTGTCATATCTTTTATATAACTAACGTTACATTAAAAATTTATTCCATTTATCGAAACAATAGTTTGCCATCCTTTTGAATCAACTCAGCATCTTGTTCATATAATGTCAATGCATAAACTGAATATGCAGTTGTAGCTGTACCAGATAATTCATAATGAAATGTCAGCTTTGTGGTACCATCTTTGATATCCATCTTTTGTTTTGTCAAATCGAAATACAAGAATGGAAATAGTGTTTTGAAATTGTTGACATTCAATAAAGTCCCCTGACTGTATTCATTATTTGCATGCACATATTTGAGGACATCTCTGTAAACTCGAGTCAAATCAGCCTCTGGAGTGTAATGTACATCAGGATATTCATTGCCATTAGCCACAGATAAATGACAATTTAGCAATGTTCTGGGATCTGTTGATACACTAAATGTATTGTACAAAAATGGATTTACTGTTTGTGCAGCAAGATTTGCATCATTGATAATGAAAACAAACACATGTCTTGGCTTTGAAATCCCACTTGTTATCTGAAAATGGCCACTTCTTTGTGTTGAAGAATTACTTCTCTCAATATTTTCTCGCAAATAAACCCATTTATGTGGCTTCAAAAACTGACTCATATACCGTGGTTGTCCCTCTGAATTGAAAGTGATTCGTGGCACAATAAGCTCCATTCTGGTAATAATTACACGACAATCAGCTCCAGCTTGCCATATTAGAATAGTATCAGATTCAATCTGCAAATTTAATTCCAATCTTGTTGATGGTAATAACTCATCCATCAATGCTTCAAAGAATGAGTATCGATTCAATGGTATTTCTGTATTGACAACTGCTGATAGACCCAAAAGCGCTTTTCTTGCAGCAAATCCTTTATTGTACAAAGCTTGTGCAGGTCTCTCTTCAGCACTTCGGTTTGTATCCAGATAGAAAAACTCATTTGTTGCTGTCGATTGAGCATATCCTGGACTATATTCCAATAGATTCTTAATATTTACACAATGATTTGCATCATTACAATCATATACCATTTTACCATTCAATCTTACATCGAAATCATGTATAAGACTGTGTGAACCATTAACAATACCATTATGGTCTTCAGCTGCTATATTTGCATTTTGCATTGTTTGGACTTTAAAACCGACCGATATTCTTGCATTATACCAATCAAATGGTGTTACTTCTCCTGTGTTGTCAACAACAAAACGATAACCATCTTTCTTTTGTGACCTATTATTTCCTGGATTACCAGTATTCAATTGTGTCTCCAATTGGAAGAAGACATCTTCATATCTCTCAATGTATTTTGGATTTCTGAATGATTTCAGTTATACAGATATGTTACATTATTTTCATTTTCTCCTTCTTTTGAGTTTTCCACCGGATATCATCTGATTGACTCTCTCAGCTATTTGAAAATCAGTCAGTGGCTGCTCCATTTTTGGTTGGCTCATTGTCACTGATTTTGTTTTGGAAGGTTGTTTTTTGCTCAATAATTGAATTATTTTATCACCTGCTTTATTACCAGCAAACTCACCAGTTTTGGTGACTGCTTTTTCAGCTGCAGTTTTGGCTCCTTTCTTAGCTAATTCTTTTGCTGTTTTTCCGAAAAGTTTTGATCCAACTGATCTGAAAACATCCATAATTCCTTCACCATGGATATGTTTCATCGCATAACGACCCAATTCTGGGTCAAAACGTGGCTTAAATTCACTTTGTCGTACCATATATTGATATATTATATTAAAATAGACCTGAGAATCAAGCTCATGAACCAGTCAATGCCATTCAAGTCAATTGGCCGACCCAAAGCGTCAGTCACTGTTATCCCCATTTCTGAAATAATTGTCTTGGAAACTGGGCTGAATAATGCTCTTTTTGGCTCAAAAGTAAAGGGATAACCCCTTGTTAAATTGTCAGTGGGTATGATTATCAGTGTATTTTTGAATCGTCCATCACTGAGGCTATCAGTTATTATATCACAATTAATGTTCAAAACGTCAATATCATTGGTAATATTTGGCAATTTTGTCCCATGTTCAGTTTGGTTAATTAACTTTGGTTCAAATCCAATAAGTGCTCCAAAATCAGAGTTTCTAATATCAAGCTTCCATTGGTTGTCCAGCTCAATGACAACTCTATATGATGAAAGCACAAAATATAGATTGATGCCCTTGCTGGAAGAGGGTTTATCTCCATTTTGAATTATTGATTGAGTGATATAATCATCAAGATCATCATATGAATACATTCCATCAACAAATGTGATTGTCTTCCATTTTGTACCATTATCTTGGCTGTATTTTATTGTATTATTGTTGTATCCTGCATTGACATTATGCCACGAGTATGTCATTGACACTCGATCAACAGCTAGCTCATGTCTCATTGTTGTGTCAAGCTTCAATGGTGGATCAAATTTGATAATAAAGTCTTCAGGCCGACTGCGACCTATTTTTTGTCGGTTAACAGATGAAATATGTATCGCCCTTTCTTGCATATATTATTTGATTATATATTGTTGCAATAAATCAATGAGTTGTTTGTTGTTTATCAAGCCAAGTTGATTCAATTTATGGGCTATTTGTGAAAATTCCTCTTTGACTCCATTATTGCCAGCCAAAATGGATCCACCAAGCAATTCCATTCTGTCAATCAAATCATTAGCATCATTGAAATAAACAACACCAGAGCCCAATTTCTTGAATTTTTTGCTGGATTTATGGATTGGAATCTCACTGAGTTGGTTCAATTCATCAAATACCATTTTGGCAATATCACTGTATTTCTTCTTTGAATTAAATCTCTTGGTCAATAAATCGATTGTATCGAAATCAACCTTTTTGTCCATAACTTTGCGTTTATCTTTTGTTGCCACAAGTCTGAGTTGTCCCATTAATTTTGGAATATCAATCATCAGTCCACCATATTTCCCAGAAGATGATTTTTTGTATGCATTTCTCTTTGGTTGAGTATAACCAGAACCTTTTTTGATGGTTTTCATTCCTTCTGGGATTATTTTAATGCGCCCTCTGTATTTTTGCAATAATTTTATATCTTCATCTATTTTATCAATTTTGTCTTTATTCTTGGTCTTTCCTTGGCCCTTGGATAAAGGACCCTTCTTTGTTCCAAGTTTTTTCAACATCTTGCCAATATTAGCATCGTAATCCTTGATGTCAATATCTCCTTGCATAGAAGCTTGGAGAACAGAACTCGGAGGTGCAAGATCGTATTGCATCAATTTTTGGAACTCATCATCATCAAAACCAGCATCCAAATTTGACATTGCTGGTTGATAATCTTATGGTAGCTTTGCTTCTGGTGATTGTGGTTTTGTTTCTGGTTGATAAGTTAACATAGCAATGTCTTCCAAACCTGAAGTCAACGCTTTTTGGTTTTTCTCCAATTGTTCAATCAGTTTGTCTTGTTTTTCATCAATTGTTTGTTTTGTTTCCTCTTGAACTTTAATAATTGGTTTGAAAGTTTCTGATAAACTTGTTGTAAATCTTGTTTATCATGCTTGTACTCCTTCAATGTATCTCTAACTTGTTTGGTTATTGTTCCAGCCTTAATCTTGGCTTCAGATAGTTGTTTTAATCTTTGTAGATCCATTATATTATTAACTTATATTAACTTTTCTCAACTTATATAATGTGTTGATATACATGGAAATCCCAAATTATGACAGACATGATAAAAACACTAATTTCAAAAGATTGTATGGTTACATGCCAAATGACACGTTTCGGATGTTAATATGTGGTAATTCAGGATCTGGAAAGACAAATTTATTGTACCATATGCTGATGAAACCACTTTTGTATTATGATAGAATACATTTATATGCCAAATATTTGGAGCAACAAAAATACAAGGATATGCTACAAACATTGACTGATATATCAAATAGTGTCGGGTATAATGTCCTTGTTTGTAGCAATGATGATATAATTCCAGTGAAGGAATTGAAGGATGATGATGCCCAGAAGATAGTAATATTTGATGACTTTATTTGTGAAAAAAACCAGAAAGCATTGATTGATTATTTCATTCGTGGCAGACACAAAAACTGCTCTGTTATTTATCTGAGCCAATCGTTCTACAAAACACCAAAAGATATTCGACTCAATTGCTCTCATTTCTGTGTCTATGACTTTCCTAGCAGCAATGAAAGAGGTCTGATATCCCGTGAGTTGGGTGTCGAAAAGGATAAATACATCAAAGCAACCAAAGAGCCATTTTCATTTCTATATGTTGATAAGCCCATGAAAAGAATTAACAGGAATTTTTATGGAACAATATAACCAAATGATATAAATGGGAATATTCAACGAACATAGTTCATCGTCTTCTTTCACAACAGGAGGATTCAGAACGGTTCCTCTTCAAGGAGCCGCTGGGCCTCAAGGAATAGGGTTTAAATTGACCCAAAATGGCAATTATGATATACAAAACAAAAAACTTGTTAATGTTAAACAAGGAGCTGATCCCAATGATGTTGTCACAAAGAGCCAAATACAATTGTTGGATAATGCTCCTGGTGATGTGCGAGCTAATAAAGCAGTAATTTACAGCAACAGTGGAAGTGTTCATACCAATAGTATCTATCTACAAGACACACCAGACGGGGCTGGTAGCTCCAATGATGTTCGATTATTGACTGAGCATCAGTCTTATGAAAACATTCATCTTAATATACCAGATTTGAAAAACTTTGATGGCCATGGTGGACGAGCTAAAAGCGAAATAATGGTTACATCAACAGAACAACATATTACTGGACGGAAAACATTTTTTGATATTAGTGTTTTAAAACCTGATAATAACGATCAAGCGGCGAATAAAAAATATGTCGATGATGAGATTAAAAAAATACCATCACCTGATTTATCTACATATTTGAAAAAAGATGGCACTGTTGAAATGACTGGAAATCTGGATATGGGTAATCAACAAATTACTAATCTTGGAGCCAATATACAAAATACATATGATGTCGTTAATTTAGGTTTCTGTGATACAAAATATTTACAAAAAGTCTCCAATAGTGACCTCGATATGGACAATCATAAAATCAAAGATATGGCTCAACCTGTTGATGATAATGATGCTGTTAATAAACACTACGTTGATCATAACTTTCTCAACAGGTTAACACCCAATGCTCTTGGTGGTGAATTAGATATGAGAGGTCATAAAATAATCGTTCTTGGAAATCCTTCCAATCCCAATGACGCTTCCACTAAAGCATATGTTGATACAGAAATAGCTAAAATACCATCTGTTGGAAGTGATTTGAGTGTATATTTGAAAAAAGATGGAAGTGTTGCAATGACTGGAAACCTTGATATGAATAATAAACAAATCAAAGATATGGCTCAACCAACTGATGATAATGATGCTACTACCAAAAAATATTTTGATGACAAATTGGAGCAAAGTCATCTTGTCAGCAGCCATAAAACAAATGAATTCAAATATCTTACAGATACCGATGAAAGCAGTTCAGAATATAATATCACAGTGAATGGAATAGCTGCTTTCAATCAATCCCCACATCAGAATAAAAAAGGTTATGATATCACATTGATTAAAGACAGTGGAAGCAATGATTACAGATCAAGGATAGGTTTCAATATTTATACTCTTGCTATTGGAACATACACAATTGTGTTTGAATTCTACCCACCAGAAATGACTAATATTCAATTATCATGTGATGCTTCTGAAGCATACATCCACAAAGCTGTACAGCGTGATTTCACTGCTTATAGCAAGCTATTGGTTCAATTCAATAACAACAGAAAACAAACTCCAAATTACATCTATTTGACGATGCATGGAACAGCTACAGCGACTCCAGTACAATGTCATCTGGTTGTTTATGGGGTAAAAGATTGGTCAGATAGTGTGTATCCAGGAGTGTATGATGGCTTGGACAATGTCATGTTTGAATATAAAAATGGAGATATGCAGATGCAAGTCAATTTGGATATGAATAATAAGATTATTTCTGGTTTAATAAATCCGATATATGATTCTGAAGCAATGAATTTGGGTTATTTTACCAACTTATTCAAAACGAAATACACTGGAACTATTGCCAGTGGTGTTTTACACAATTTCAGTATTCCTGTCTCAGGAAATATTTATTTCAATTTGTATTCAGTTGTTTTGGTAAGCAATATTCAAGTTTCAAATGCACAAATATTGATTAGGGGGAAACTGCAAGGACAAACATCAAACACTGACACATATGGCAGAATAGGAAACATAATCAATGGAAGTAATACGTTTAATATGCCCAAATCAAGGAAATTTGTCAGTATTGATTCTATGTCAATATTGGATAATATTGGAGCAGGAACTGCTGTTAATGGAACTTTTGAATTGAAAGTATTATACTCTGATTTTTTTGAAAGATATCATGCTGACAATAAAAGTTGGTTGTCAAATATTGAAACTTCAAGTGTTGTTAACGGCGATATAAAAAATGGAGTTTTTGAAAATGTACATGGTTACAAATTTGGAACATTAGGCCCGGTTAAAATAAAAAATATTGTAATTAATACAAAAAATCAATACCAAGTTTCTTTTGTCGCCATTGCTAACAGTAAAACTTTATTTTCCCATTTAATACAATTTAATATGAAAATTGGGAGAAATTTTATAACTACAAATACAACAATCAAACCCATGATAATTCAAATGGGGATTTTTAAAAGAATTTCAGGGTTTACTTCTCCAATTATAAACCAAGAAGTCACAGGAACTTTTGAAATTTATTTATCAACACTATTAATATAATGCCATACATTGAAGATGAAAATGGAAACCATATTCTTGATGAAAATGGAAATAAAATTGAATTTACAGTCACTTATGAAAATTTACCAGATGGATTCAAATATAGAGAACCAATACATCTGAATGATGATGGTCATTTGGATACAGAAAACAGACATTTGGTGATAAAAGATGGAGTTAATTCAAATCATGCAATTTCACTCCAGCAATTAATTAACAACAATGAGGACATCATCAAACCATATGTTGAAACACAAATACAACAAGCTCTGGCTCAGTTTAAAGCTCAACAAGCTCAGGAAGCTGTAACGTTTCTCAACAATCAAGTTGCAATGAGAATAGGAAGAAAAAGTGGTACAATACCAAAAACAAATTACACATGGATAAAATTATTGAGTAAAGATGACATTAAAGGAATCAATACATTGCAAGAGATTATTGTGACAAACACATATATCAGGAGAAATGACAGATATCATCATTCCAAATCCGATTTGGTGTCATCATCATTTGATCAATTGGAATTCTTCTTTGATGTGTCATTTGAAAACTATTATTGCTACTTCAACAATCATCCATCTGATTGGACAATGAAGTATTTTGTTGAATATATTAGGATACAATTACCTGACAATAATGACCACTAGGTCGTGGACTCCGTTACTTTATTTTATAAAATAACTAAATAAAAATATTGTAATCAAATTGTATAATGAAAGAATTGTCAGAATTGCAAGAATACATTCGAACATCGATGATAGATTTTCACCGTAAATTGAGTCTTCCAATATTATCCAGACAGGAATGCAAGATAAAAAGTAACGTAATATTCACATATTTGCATGAAAAACATTACAACACAGGTTTACCTGATGAAGTTTACAAAGAGTTAATTCATGATGCAATCGGATTAATTGGACCTGGAGATGGATGTTTGACAGCTATTCTCCATAAATTATTTGGTTGGCATCCATATATCAGGTCTCATGGAATACTACATGATGCTTATGGTCAATTTTACAACAAATATCATCGTGACAAAGGATACATGTACACCATTAATGAGAAAAAAACATATCCTTGGATGAAAAAATGCATGTTTTTGGGTCAAATAACTGGTCTCTATTATTGCATCAAAAATAAGATAACCATATAATATATGCAAAAGAAGAAATTAATAATTGATTTCAATCATATTTCAAATCGATTATCAAGAGAAGAAATTGATGAATTGAAAGCTTATTATATGTCATATCACAAAAAGATGTGGATGTACAAAAGTGCATACAAAAGATTAAAAAAATGGGAATTTGCTGGTAATATTTCATCCATTGTGTTTGCAACTGGTGGTATTGCATCATCAATTGCAACCAGTGGAGCTTCATTATTGGCAATATCATCAGTTTCTGTCGTAATTCAAGCTTATATGAAACATAAAAATATTGAAATAAGGTTGTATCAATGCCAATATGCTTTTCAAACTTACGGACATTTATTAAATGAAATAAAAGAAATAATGAGAAATGGACATTTTGATAGAGATGATTTGACAAACAAGCTTACTCAAAATGATGATTTCATTTAGGATAATTCGCCGATTGTCGATAAATGAGGTGACAAATATGATAAAAAATATCAGATATTCACTTATGTTTGATTGATTATACGTATTATTTTGGGGCCAATAATGTCCATAATTTTATCCCAATAAACATTGTATAATTTCATTGTTTTTTTGGATTTTGTCAACTCAATTTGGGAAGAATCAATTTTCATAAATTGCAATATTCTATGCAAAAGATATTTCAAACTGATTATTCTCTTTCTTTTACCATTGATTTGTGGCAAGATTTTGTTTATTTCGACGAATATTTTATGAATTTTGAAATTGGTTGAACAACTGATTTCAACTTTGTTTTTCAAAATAATTTGATCTAATGTATGCGACAAATGGTATTTTCTATTATACACTGTTCTCTTGTATATTTTGAACAAATTGGCATGAAAATTGATGTATTCTGTTTTGAAATCTTCACCAACAACTTGTCCACAATAAACGCAAGTCAATTGTCCAGAGATATCTCGAATGTTTTGATTTTCACAGCATTGTGGCATATTTGATGTTTTATTGGATGATTCTTTGTGATAGTTGCAAAAGAAGCAATAATCATAGCAATGCAGGGTTTGACAGAGAGATGAATCCACCTGCATGGAATCATCTTTGATGGGGATTGGCATGTGTCTGGCACCCATCATACCATTCTTGTTATTTGTTTTATGGGGCATACACCCAACAAAACATTCAAAAATTGATGAAAAAATAGTCAAAAATTGATGAAAAATGAAAATTGAAAACCAAGTTTTAAACACAAACTTGAGGCACAAGTTTTGTCACAAATTTTGTTTACAAACGAAAATGTCCATAAGCATATGAATCAAGACCATTCGGATGTAGATATCGTTTATCATCAAAACATGACAATGATGTTTTGTTGATGGTGTAACTACCAAGTTCATGATGGTTACTCCTGATTGTTTTCATTTGGTGGTACAATTGTTTCTCATTGAAAAGAACATCTTTGTAATCAGAATGTTGAATTTCTTTTTTGATGACATTCTTTTTGATTCCTTTAGCCGTTTTGCCACCATTATTATTGTCTTTGATGTATGAGTACATTTTGGATCTCAATCCAACAAATTCAGTGATGGGGATTCCAGCAGCTTCATCTTTGAACTTACCAATAACTTTTTTATTTGTTGCATCAAAATATTGGTTATCAGATGAGTAATCACTGTTATCAAACATTTCTTTGTGTTTCCAGCAATCTTGATACACATCTTCGGCTTCAATTTCGTATGTCAAACTATCAGTATCAGTGAATAGTAATTTGGCTTTGTTACCATATTTTCTTTTGATAAAGTTGTAATGAAAGTCATACATGAGAGTCTTACTCAAATCAAGGATACACATACCAACGTATGCTGGTCGATTGAGAGTCAATGATTCCTTGATTTTGTGGACTGCAACCAAGTTTTCATTAAAGATTTTGCTATTGATGAATGTTGGTTTGGAAGTCAGTTTCGATAATTGTTTCTCATTGGTCACCAGTTTAATGTCTTCCCGTTTTCTGATATTCTCCATGGTTTTACCAAACACTGAGTTATTCATCAGTTTGAAGAAATCTTTTTCAAATGCATTCTTTGCATTAGTTCTTTGTCGTGTATTGAAATCAATGTATGTCTTCAACCAGGGTGATTGGTCAAATGAAAGAACACGGTGAATTTTAGTCAATTTGAGTCCCAATTCACGGTATAATTGTAAGTTTCTATAATGTAATACATATTTTGTTTTGTTTCCCAATGTTGGAATCAGCTTGCTGACTTGTCCACTTTTGATTCCAAATTTTTCTGCAATTCTTTGACAATAATCTGACAGCATATCTTGTGTCACTTTGATTTGTTCAGCGCCACATGGATAATCATTATGCAGGTCATGTAATTCATGAGGATATTCCAAATCAACTTCCAATAAATATCCAGTCTTGTTATCTTTGGGAACTGTTTTCCAATTAATGTTTTTTATTTGTTGTTTATTCAACCATTTAAAATTCCCAGTTGGAAGATGTTGTGACATAGCCCAACCATAGAGATTGTTTGCATCCAAATACATGAGATATTTACTTGTTTCATTGGGATTCCAATTTTGCATGTATTCGTTGTTTGCTTTGCCGTATCTGTTGGCAATATAACTGATTCCTCCACGCATGCCTTTTTCAACGAATTGATACATATCAACATCAGTAATTAATTCAAGTTGGACTTCAGTCATTTTCAACATTGCATCCCAACATAATCCCGGAGATGTAAAATAATGACATGGATCCAATCTATAATATTCCAAACAAGTTTTCCTGAAATTTTCAAATACATCGGCCAGCAATAAAACATCAGATTTGAGATATAAATCATGGTATTCGCCCATGGTTTTCAATTGAAAAGTATTCCAAACATTTTGTGCATGACTGTATTCTTCATCAGTAATATGTGTATTATTCATTTGACTGTAAAATTCATCTTTGGTTGGTTATTGAGTATCATTGAATTTATCAAAATTACTCATATAATCGTACGGATAAACTCCTTTTTGTTTCATTAATTGCAGTTTTTCACCTTTGAAGACTTCATTGGTATATTTGTATGCATCTTCTGGTAGATTCTTTACAAGATTTGCCAATGATTGATTCATAAACTGAAGACTGTCGATAAATACTAAATTATAACCCAACATGAAGGCCATGTATTTCTCCATATTATTTGGGATTACATTAATTTTGTGTTGTCTGGTTTCACCTTTTCTATCCACATAAGTATTGGTCTCAATAATTTTACCAATTTCTTGCATTATAAAATGACTATCATATCCTTTCAAATTATGAAATATTACAGGGATTTTGTCAGTTATTGTAAAATCCCTGTTACATTGATTATGGGCTGAGCCACGGAATTCGCCATTAATATGACAATGATCTCTGACACGTTTATCTGTTTTCTTGTATTTTTTACCACAAATATGACAAGATGTTGCTTTTTGGAATTTGTCTTCATCTTCTGGAGACATAACTAATGGTTTATTAAATTTGTATTTAATAGTTTGTCTGCAGTATTTGACTTCATCAAGCATTGCTTCCATAAATTTGTAAACAGCTTTTTCTCCACGATAATATTTTATTGGTTTGGAATATTTGTCATCATAGCAGCAAACAACTTTGTATCCATAACCACAATCAGTGTGTTTTTGATAAGCTTCAGTAAAAGATTGTTGGTTAGATTGATTACAACCATGAATTGGTTCAGTAATTGCTTCAAAATCTGCATAAATCACGAATGGCGCTTGCATTTGTTTATTATAATTTGTAAATTTTATTTTTGAGCCAACTTCAGGCATTTTGATTGATTGTTCACCATTGATTTCAATACACACTTCCTTGTGTTTCAACAATATTTCTTCCTTGGAGAAACATTGAAGGCAATGCATACAAAAATGTTTCTTATTTTTATTTCTTGTTTTTCGATACATAAATCTATTAAAATTTTTAATATAAACATAATGTTTATTTTCATCATCTGAGATTAGCAATAGATTCATCACATTCTCAAACTTTTCTTTGGACACATAAATTGGAGTTTGTTTGTTTTCATAACCGAAAACATTGATGTTGATACTGTTTTGGATTTCAATTTTGTTATATTGTTTGATGGAAACTGGAAATTCAATGTTATCATAATTCAATTGCTTGACAAATGATTTGTCAATTTTTTTTATTCTTTGTGGATCTTTAATTTGTGGATTTAAATGTCTAACGTGACACCATCGAAAGCATTCATTGTCTTTATTCTTGAGATTAATCAAACCACTTTTGTGATGTTGTAATTCACTTGGGAGTTGAATATAAGAACTTCCAGTAAGAGGCTCATATTTGATAATATTGAGATAATGTCCATTGATTGATTTAATTATCCAAGCTGAACCTTCACTAATCCATTTGTGAATATCATTCATAATTTGTTCAACATTAACATCCAAAGATTCATTGGCATTAGTTATTGTTTTTGGTTTACTATTAAAATATCCAATTCTGGAGACAGTTTGGTTTCCTTTTTGTTGTTCAAAATAAATTGTCAAAGTTTCAATAAATTTAATTCCTTTCATTTGAGGTAATAATTGTTTCATAAAATGAGCAATAGCTAATCTAGTTGAACTCATTTGAATCAAAGGATCTGTTTCATTTTTAATTCCAACTTCATAAGATTTTGTATATCCCTTGAATGCTCTTGCAACTTCTGTGATTTGGGTTCTTTGTGTTGGAACTGGAGCCATTTTCTTCATCCTTGGTGCTGCTTTGGGTATTAATTGATTATCAAATGATACTTTTTTCACTCTGGGTGCAGCTTTGGGTTTATCAGCAAATTGAATCGGAGGTGGAATTATGTTGTTTCTCGGCAAAGGTTGAGGTCCATCTCTAAATTGAACAGGTGGTTTGATGATTGTATTCTCATAATCTTTTACCATTTGTTTGACTGATTTTCGTGGATGGGGTGTTGGTTTCACTTTCTTTGTTCGCGGTGCAGGCACAGGACGTTCTTTTGCGAGTATTAATTCAATTAACTGATTTTTCGTTAATTTTGATAAATTATTTTTATCCATATTATATGTATATGATATATTATTTTTGAAAGTGCGGTTATTTTGCGATTCCAGGTTTGGCATAGATGAATGAAGACTGGAGGCAACATTCACACCAAGATTTTGCGTGGACGGAGTACTTGGTCGGCTCCTTTTTCGTGTTATTTTATTGTGGGACATGCCCTGAATACACTATTTGTAGCATACTCAGGAAATGTTTACACAATATTTACCAAAATTCAATGTTTGGTAAATGTTCTTGCAAATGTTTCTTAAATGGAAAATTACCATTATTGATTTTTTTCATCATTGAATTGAATTTTTTATCAATTTTTTGTTTCTCATCTTCAGTAAACTCATCATCTGATTTCTGTAATTTAATATCCATTTTGATTGATTCAATGGGCTTATCAGATGTGATTTCAATCTTTGTTTTATATTTTTTGGTTACATAAGCATGTTGCATATTTTCTAATTGAGTAACTACCTCCAAATTATTTATGCAATTATTTTGCCTATTTGAATCTATATGGTTGATTTGCATTCCATCAGGAATATTACCATTATAACATTCATAGACAAACCGATGAACAACAACAGTTTTCTTCGGTAAGTCATTTTGTGATAATGTTATAATAAAATAACCACATGATTGTAAATTTCCAATTGAACATCTATTAGTTTTTTTATTATATATTTGACCAAATTTATTGGCTCCATAGTTCGTATAAATGGGATGATAATTAAATGTTTCACATTTAATTGAAACATTTTGCTTTTTGGATATTGTTTTACCACATCTTTCATTATTAGCATATATCATATTTTGTTGTCTAGTCACAAGCATCAAATTTTCAATTGAATTGTCTTGTTTATCATTATTGATATGATGTATTTGATATCCATCTGGAATTATTTGTTGGTTTATTGATTCCCAGATGAACCGGTGGGTTTGGTATATTTTTTTACCATTTTGATTGTAAACACCAGTATTCAAATACCCAGCTAAATTTAATCTCCCTTTTCTTGGAACCAATCTCATACTATTAATAATGTATCCATCAGTTGAACATCCATAATTGTCGTATAATGGATGACAATAATATGTTTTTTCATTATGAATAATAGTCTTTGTTGTTGGGTTTGACATAGTAGATTGAGAACCAACAGTCTCAACCACATCCAGATTTTGCAATGATGGGATACTGGATCGGTCCCTTTTTGCTTGTTTCATTTTTTGTGGCATCAAGGCCTTCAATTCCATTTAATTTTCATGAAATTGGAGGTCTCATATATTTTCTCTAATTTTTATTTTCTCACTTTTTTTCTCCTTAAAAATTATACGAGTTTTGTCTTTAAGCCCTTTTGGTTTTCAAATTCATGTCAAAACTGTCTTCCAAAACCACATCATTCATAGTCAAATCAAAATGTTGATTAAAGTAGCCTTGTATTCATTGATGATTAATCATTGTAAAGTGGAAAATTAATGTCGTCCATATCGTGACACATTCTGTAATACATCTTATTGATTAACCTGTTTTCTGTGCGTGTAAACTCACAATCATTGTCTTCCATTGGTGGAAATTCCATTAATCTATTGACTGTTTGCAATTCTTCTTCAGAGTATGAGCTGTTAAAAAAGGCTTTTCTGGCTTTGTGCATGTGTTTCATATTTTCAGAGGCTGTTACTAATTGCAAAATTTCAATTGAATTGTTCTGGCGATTGGAATCAATGTGATTTACCTGTATTTTAGACGGAATATGTGTCTGATTTACGGCCTCATAGACGAATCGATGAGCGGGGCATGTATTGTTACGTCCCGGAGAAATTATATAATAGCCGTTCTCAGACAAATATCCTTTTCTTGGTTCCAATCTTTTTCGGTTGATTATGTAACCATCATATGAGGCTCCGTAATTTTCAAATGTTGGATGAATAAAATATGTTTTATCATTGTGATCAAAGGTGTTACTCATTTTTCGAATATAAATAAGGTTACATAAAATTGAATAACCGGTTTAAACCGGTTTTGAAAAACCTAAATTTAGGTTTTTGAGAAACCGAGGATAAAAATTTAGGTTTTTAGGTTTTTAGGTTTTTGAGTTTAGGGTTGAATTCAAAGGCTGAAATAGTATTTTATGTAGTTATTGGGGTGAGATAATGTGTGGTTAATGGCGTCTCCGTTGCAGGAGTTAAGGAAAATATTGGATTTAAAAGGATTTGTATGGGATTTTTTATCATTTTTTGAAAAGTGAGCTGATACCCTCAAACATCTAACTACTAGTGTACTTATTCGCAGTTCGCAGTTTGTTCCGTAAAATTGAAAAGAGGGCATGAAAATGCTTGTACTTATAATCGATGGTCCACTCCGCAGCACAGAGTCTTCAGAGCCATGGTTAGTTCTTGCCTTGCACACTAATTTAATTAGCGTTCAAAGGATTTTTTTTTAAAATTCCAAATCTTTGTTGACCATTAGAATACAATCTAAGACGCAAATCTAGTCACCGACCGAAATTGAACACGGACCGAGTGAAGTGTTCCTAGCTTTGTGATTTTATATTTTTTTTAATATGATTTTTCGCCGGATGTTGCAATGGTCAGTAATTCGGGCGCAAAATATATTGTAAACAATGCATTAGTCTCCTTTTCCAGTCTAAGTCACCTGTTCTATCAAATTGGCATTAAAACTGAGACACTCACAGTGTTTTGGGGAAAATCAATACAACTTCACCTGTGGAGTTTCAAGCCCAAATGGGATCTTTGTAAGCGCCTGTTCTAATCGAGAAGAACCAGGTGTTATGTAAACAACACGAAAACGTCCGTAATCTTACTTCGCTAGATTCGGATGAGTTGAACTATTAAAGTCGATTTGAGAAAAGTGTTAGCGACTCCACCATGAAGTATCTTTCTACCAGCCTTAATTATTAAGGATTATGGCTGTTTTGACAATGTTGTCCCAATGCAATTAATAAGTTCGAAAATATTATATATCGCGGTACGATCCTTATTAAAACACAAATCCCAAAATTCACCGTATCTGAAAAGTGATGTCAATGTATTTTGTGGGCGAATCCACAGAATCTCGCATAGATTTCTCGCGCACTTTCTCGTACTTAACGTGAAAGACCAAAATCTGCTGAAAATTCACGTTATTTTATGAGAATTAGCGGTTAGAGGTAAGAGTATTTCTTAGTAAAGCATCAAAGTATCATTTAGTTTTTAACGTTACTGCTTCGAGTTGCTGAGATTAATGCGACACGTGAAAATTAACTTTCATTGTTTAAATTAAGCAAAATAATGTAAAATGTATATGTAACTACTTCATTTAATAATCATAAAAATGCTCCATAATCCAGAGATCTAATTTGTTTCATACACACTGAATTACTCGTTGTCGACGGAAAACCTTCATAGTCAATGCAAATATTCCGAAAAACGATTCGTTTTTGTTCTCCGAACAATTTCTGAAAAGAAACTATCGACTTTTTCAACGTTTTGGAAGGGGATAGCTGAAAGCATTCAGATCTCGGAATAATTCAGAATGATGCCTTCCCTGTTCTAGCCGTGCTTTAAATTGCAAAAGACTGATTTACACAAATCCAGTCGATTTATTTACACGTTACAATTTGTCGACCGATTTCTTTATCCGTTGGTAATAAAACAAATTTGACTGTTTGTTCGCTAATTTTCTTTGTCAAATTGGGCCAAATCGGCCCGATTAATCGGTTCGTGTGAATTACTAGCCTTAACAGTTTGTCTCTTTTGTCTAGGGAGGTTGTAGCCTTTTTTTAACGCTCGAACACACAAGTCAAATGCTGAGGTGAACTTCAACGTCCTTCAACTGAGGTAAAAATGCTTGTTTAGTAATGTAAAAATTCAAATCGGTTTGATTTTCTTAACACGTTTAGAACTTAGAGGTCCAGGATCAAACTTCTCCTGTTGGGAAGATTTCTACTATACTGTATGTACAGTAATATAAACTCTGTTGGATATCTATATTAGCTATCAGAAACAGCTTGAATTGAAAGAAATGGATTGTTCATAGGCTTAAGACAAACATATGTACTTCTTGTCATCTCGTGCAGCTTATTGTATATCACATATCAGAGCTTATGAGATTTGACGAAATTAGGGCACCAAAAATCGGTAACGACGGACGGCAAGGGACATTTTATTTTTATTTTCCAGTTAGTAATGCTTCGCATGATAAGGAATCTTTTGTGGAGGAAGTAAAAAACAGCTTTCACAAAATTCATGACGACTGTATGAAGCAGAAATGAGATAACCAGAGAAAACGAGTCATTTGATTGGACGAACCGGCGATGGACCAAATTGACTCTAGCAAATAGCATCGCTGACTAGAAAAAAGATAATCGATATGTATATTGTTTAAGAAACTTGTTCTGACGAGAAATTTGAAAAGCAGAGGAGGCGAAAGTTAGGATAACAAGAGGAAGAAGTATCTTTGTTAGCTGCGAAGAGAAACAACGGCATATTGGTGGTGTGAGTATACCATTTGTTTTTATTCTTTTATCATTGTAATGGTAAACATAGCAATTAATCTATTTTCTAATATTTAGGTTTTGGTCTCTTATTCACGGCAGAAAAAGCAAGCTTTAGTCACAGCTCAAAGGTAAGTTATTTACATGTGCGAAATGCAGTATTTCCAAATATCAACCTTGAGTGAGGTGATTATGTGAGCTTCGACAATTTGAGAAATACATCCTCGTGAAATTGTGTACCTGAAGATAAAACATTGAAGGCCATATGACACACGGTCTGTTTTGTTGCGTGTGAATATTATAAAATTCCTATCGAGTCTATACAGAAAAAAATATTGTAATTGGATTGGAAAATAGAGTGGAATCATCTTTTCTTCCCTTCGCTAAAAGAAGATCGAGACATCCGGTACTTAGTACAGAACGCAATGACCCATTAACTAATATACCATTGACTCGGCTGTATGGATTTTGAATTTGATTCCATGCCTTATTTTAAAAGAGAAATCAAACGAGAGATAAGATAAAGAGAGCGTCGCTAAGCCAACGAAGAGATGACAGTGAACGTAGTGTTTCGCTTTTGGACAGTGTCGCAGAGGCTCAAATTGTAAGAAAAAGCATCGTTGTCCTTTTTGTTGTGATTCATGCTAAGAAGTAAACCCAATTTTCTCCTCCATTTTGTTTCCGATCAGCTTCTGAGGCACATAACTTTATAGCTGAATGAATAAATGATACACGACAGTTGTTGAAAGCCTTGTTAATTTCTGATACACCAATTCAATCTTACAATAGCTGATCATTTGAAATCGTGATCAAACTGTTGCGTTCTTGTAGTTTTTTCCATGCACGATGATAAATTCTCCACTTACTTATTCAGTAATGTCCGCCTTGCTTAAATGTCACGAAAGGAGTATTATTGGCTCATTTTCCATTTCTCTTATCAAGTTTTAATAAGTATCTCTTTGTATTGGCATAAAATACGATTGACAATAACAGATCTTGATCATGAACTTTAATTAGATCAGTTTAATGTTCAAATGGACACTAGAACTTGCAAATTAAAGAACTGTGCGAGAGATAGGAATGTTGATATGAACTTGGAAGCCACTAGCACATTAATAACTGAAATTCAAAAATTTACATTCAAATACGTTCACGAACTTGCAACACTTTGCTCGTCCTATTTTTGGCTTACTACGTAATCATAGCATTCAAACTAGTTTTAACCCGAACATTATTTAAATAAACCCAACAGACTTGAACTGTTAAAAGTCATATGATTGAAACATTGTAAATTCTCTAACCAATAAGAACGAGCGACGTATTTTTTACATTTCATGCGTAATCAACTCGTAAACTTGTTTTAACGTGAAAATGTCAAGTAACCACCAGGGCAGAGGTAAAATGGTAAACTGTTTTGTAGAGAGTATCATTTGCTTCCACCGTCGCAGGAATAAGGTAGGCGCTTGATCGCTAAACATCAGCTATGAAGATGAATAGGGCTTACATTAATTAACATCTATGAACTAAACCAACGAGACTATTTTTAAGTAATTCAGTTCATCTCATGAAATGCGATAGTTATTCAAGTTGAACTTTGTTTGACGATAATTTATGACTTTTGTTATTGTTATTTTTACAGCTCAGAAAATATCGATGGCGCGATCTCTTATAAGCTATTCACTGACTATCATGTTACTCGTCACCTTGTGCTCTGCAAAGGACAACAGCAGCAGTAAATCACGTGACAAGGTGAGTTTATCAGGCTAAAATAGCAGCTGCTTAAAAACATCGGGAGTAAAAAAAGCATTTCTGGGTCATGTGCCAACGGACAGTAAAGAGAATCGAAATAACGTGAATGAATTTCATTTCAAAAAAAAAAAAAAAAATGGATTCACTTAGACATGAACGTTAGATTTAGGACAGGACAGTTGGAATGGTTTGAATTATATTCCGAAAAAGCTCTTTTTTATCTTCTTCTTCTTTTTTTTTTTTCTTTTTTGTTTTTGTTTTTTGTTTTTTTGCATCCCACCAGCTAAATGAATTTCATTTCCAAAATAAAATTGATTCACTTAGACATGAACGTTCGATTACTTAGGAACAGGAACAATTGTAACGGGTTGAATTATATTCCGGAAAAAAAATCTAATAGCGTTCTTGTTTCTGCAACCTACTAGCCTCCTTCATTTTGTAATGGGAGACAATCCGGGACTTGGACATACATGGCATGTGTCCCGGGATTCCCTGGGGCACCTGGCCGTGATGGACGTGATGGAGCCAAAGGAAACCTTGGCAGCCCGGGAAAGACTGGACTCCAGGGACCATCTGGCGCGGAAGGAAAGAAAGGAGCAAAGGGAGAACCTGGGATCCAGGGTCCAACCGGTCAAAAAGGACAGCGGGGGGACAAAGGTGACAGTGGAACTCCTCGGCTGTCTTCACACATGAACTGGAAGGAATGCACCTGGAAAAAGGAGGACAGCAGAGATGCAGGCGAGATACGTGTGAGTGACTTTCTATATTTTCATCATTCATTTTGTGTTTTTTTGTCACACCTTTACTGCTTTGAAAAGAATGTGTCTTTCTTTACTAATGTCTTCTATTCACATACTGATGCTTCCTATCTTATGGAAGTTGTAAATTTGGAATTTAAAAATATAACATGTTGGTTTTATACAAACAAGCTATGTATTAATGTTAAGAAATCTAATTTTATCATATTCAGGCCGAGACAAAACAGACAAAGACTTGGTCTCGTTTTTAATATTTAACTAGTAATTATTCGATTGATCGTGTTAAGGAAGCTACTTTTCTTGGTACGTGTAATTTTGGATGAACAATTAACATACAAATCACATATACATACTGTTGCAAGGAAAGAGTCTAAAGCCATAGGTATAATTTATAAATCAAGTTTTTGCCTTAATAATTCCGCCTTACGGACACTTTATTATAGCCTTATCTATCCATATTTATTCTACTGCGTGATCGTCCGGGCATCGACCTACCCATCAAACCTCAGAAGATTGATTACACTGCAAAAACGGGTTGTAAGAATAATGTCGAGGACTGCTTTCGATGCTCACGCTGAACCTTTATTTAAAAACGTAAGAATTCTGAATCTTAAGGGTATCTACAAACTTCAAATAGGAAAATTTATGTATCAATATAAATCTGGCTTACTTCCTTATAGCTTCAATAACATGTTTTTGGTGACACGCCAAGTGCATTCCTATGGCACTAAAAGTTCGGAGCTTTTTTATTTACCACAATGCAGGACTAATATAAGAAAGTTCTCTATCTTTTTCCTAGGTCCTAATTTCTTTAACTCTCTTAGTCTTGAAATTCGAAATGCAACAAGTACCGCCTCCTTTTGTAGTAAGCTGAAAGCATTCCTCTTATCATAAATGTACAATTATATATTTATTTATTTATTTATTTATTTACCTCTGCTTTTCCCTTTCATTTTTTTCATTTTTTTATCCTAACTATGATTAATATGATTATGTAATATTTAAGATTTACTGTAGCTCTGCCATTGATTTTGGTCCCATGTAACTATGAAAATACTTTGTTCTAATTACTTAACTGAGGGAGCCCATTCCTTTTAAGCCCAGTGGCTTCCCTTGGGCTTCCTCGCCATTAGTGTTTAAATGATTAGTTTTTCGGCATTTGTACAACTTATGGCAAAAACAATAAACTGAAACTGAAACTGAAGAAATTATCCCTAAAAGAACATAAAACAACTTATAAATCCCGCCATCTCTATTTTGGGGTTGTCATTTTTCCTCGGAAATGATAATAGTTATAATTCCCAGTTCATGTTGACTCAAATCTATTCTTATTTAACAGCGCTGTGAATTCCTGAAGAAGAACGCAGACAATCCTCTTCATGTTGCAATCCTTGTCATCTCTTGATTTGGCATTCTCCTTCAGTTGCAGATGATTTTATTATCATAGTTTTGTCCTGTTACTTCATAAAGTTTTTTTTTTTATCAGTTATTATTATTATTATTATTATTAGTATTATTATTATTATTATTATTATTATTATTATTATTATTATTATTATTATTATTATCATTAGCGGAGCTCCCGTACGGCGCGCGCGGCGGAGCCCCATAGCTAAGAGATTTTGGTAAACCCATCAGTGCGAGAAATTTTGGTTTGGTTATGACGTCACTTCCGTCCGACCGACCGCCCGCCCGCCCGTCCGTACTAACGCTACTCCATGTAAGCCAACTTGAAATGAGACACTCAAACCCTGTACTGCAACCCAACTGCGCTGCCGCCCGCGTTTCTTTGGCAGGAAATTGCATCGCCAACTGCGTTTGAGAAAAAAAAATTTTGAAGACGACGTGTACGACAAAACACGAACTCAATTTATCAATAAGTCTACATGTAAAGCAAAGAAAGGGAGATAGAAAGAGATCGAGAAAACAGGCGACGAAGAAGCGAAGTTCGACGTCAAAGAGAGCGATTGAGAGCAGTAGCAAACAGGCGAAACATGAGTGACGAACAAAGAGGGAAAGAACAGGAAAGGGTGCCGAAAAAACCCCGTGTTGCGGCACAGGGTTTGAGTGTCTCATTTCACATTGGCTTACATAGATAAGCGTATGCGCTGTAACCCGGGTTGTTTTTCGGCGGGAAAATGCAGGGAAAACGCATGGCCAACTGCGCTGCCGGCCGCGTTTGTTTGGCGGGAAGTTTCATCGCCAACTGCGTTTGAGAAAAAAAACAAAACAAAAAAAATAATTTTGAAGACGACAAGATACAAAGTCAATTTTTATATGTGACCAACAGCAGGAGAAAGGGCAAGGCAACTAGCGGCGGGAGAAACAAATCGACTGGCACATCATCAGAATCTGGAAGTGAAATCATTTTACTCCGATCCGGCGCTACGAAACGTTGGATTTTTTCTCTTGAAGTGAAACGTTTCGCTCACTTAACGCTGTAAAACGAACGGAAAAATCACCAATGGAATAAAGGGACTGGTTATTCTCAAAAGGGGCGAGTACATTCATGCAATTTTGTTGACAAACCTTTGCTAATTTGTGGTTTGCAAGATATTGGTTTCTTGCAGTTTTGACACGCCGTTTAACTTAAGTTTAAGCTAATACTGGTAACTTCAGAACAGTATTTAGAGCTCATTTTTTCGGTCCATGTTGATTATTTCCCCTGCAGTTTTATTTTCTGATCTCGTCCAATTTTGCCGTCAAACAGCGGGAGAAAGAGCAAGGCGGATCGCGGCGGGAGAAACAAATCGACTCTTTTAGCAGCTTTTAGAGGCGGCACTTTATAAACAGCGGCCGAATCTTGAAGAGAAATTATTTTACTCTAATCCGGTGCGATGAAATGAAATTAAAATGCAATGAATTTTTCCTCTTGAAGTGAAACTTAACGTTGTAAACGAACGAAAAAATCAGCAATCGAATAAAAGGACTGGTTATTCTCCAAAGAGGCGAGTATATTCATGAGATTTTGTTGACAAAACTTTGCTGTTTTTGCAAGATATTTTTTTCTTCTAGTGTTCACACTGCAACTTGTTTAACCTCAGAGCAGCCTTTTGAGCTCATTTTCGGTCCATGTTCGTTATTTCCCTTGGAGTTTTATTTTCTTATCTCATCCCATTTTGCTTCATTTAAAAAAAATTGATTCTGAGCTAAATTACTCAGTCAAACAAACGTCTCCCAACATTGTATCGTTGGCATAAACTACTGACAAGTTTTTCTCGCATATATTTCTAATTTTAGCATTTATTTCTGAGAATCTTGACAGAGAACAAACAAAAATACTAAAAACAGTAGGATATAACGGTAAAGATTAAGATGTGTGAGTAATTTTCACTGAAAGTCTTTTCAAAGAACGTTAAAAGCGAATGTAAAATTAAAGTGTGATTTCATTTTCATCAAAACAAAGTTTACGCAAAACATTCATTCGCTTGTTTTTTGTGAATTTTTCAAAGATCGTTGTTTAGTTTATTTCTGCACTTATTGCTATGAATTATCACAGTGCTTTTTTCATTTATTACTCAAAGATATATTTGAAGTGTGTTTTTTGATTGGTGTGTTTATAGCGTACGGCCTTCTTGATAAGCAGAATTTACTAGACAGTGACAGTGCCGGTAGCGCGCGTTGGCTGTTCACAAACCGTTTTGCCTCGATCATCTTAAAAACTAAAAACAATAATAAAAAACAGAAAATTTTCATTTTGAGTCCATTTAAATTCCGCTTTTATAACACAGAGGGCAAAATGCTCCCAAAACTATCGATCAAGGAACTTCGTAAAACAGTCAGTAAAAAACTCATCGAAGGTGCAAGCAAACCAACAAATCATTCAATTTTTTCGTAACGTACAAAACAAACAAAACCGACGAGAACAGTTCATATAATACACATGTAATTAAGAGAGAATACAATTTAATTCAGAAGCAAACTAACAACGATTAATCAAATGTTAGGCATCAATTAATTGTTCACCTGCGCTGTGAAGCTTCCTACCGCTTGGAAATCACACGAGCATAGATCGATAAAAATAGCAAACGATGGATCCAAAGAAGGAACTTGCCGAGTAATTTCTTCCTGCTCCTTCCTCCCATCAAATTAAAAGGACACTTTCATGCTCGGTTATCGTTCGTTGAAAGTACTTGGACACCATGACTGATTTCAGTTTCTCAACCAAACAAAATAAAATCAATCCGATCCAAGTCTTTAGCTTTTGACACAAATAATCTTTTGCTGTTTCTTGTGAGAGACACAAAAATTAACCTTTGGGAATTTCCTTTCTAGCTACAGCACTTGATTTCCATGTAATTTTGGTACAAAGAACCCGGCTTAAAGAGTCGAACTTCGAAAGAACCTCAAAGAACTTGTTTTTTTGGACACAAAATTCAGAAACCAACAAAATGTAAAACTGTCGTGCTCAGCTAATCAGGACCGAGTATTTTCGCCGCTCGACCAATCAGGAGTAAGTAATTTTGCCCTCGGTGATCATGAAAGGAAAATTACGAAAAACTGCTTTGTTACAACAAATCAGCATTCAGTAATTTGCTCTCTGTTTTACATTGTTATTGTTGATGAGCAGTTAGCTGCATATGCATTAAAAATGTACTCATAAGGTTATTACGTTCATACAATAAGCAGACTTCTATTGTGGAGATCCGCATTTAGGCTTGGCTAAATATATATATTATTATTATCATTATCATTATCATTATCATTATCATTATCATTATCATTATCATTATCATTATCATTATCATTATCATTATCATTATCATTATCATTATCATTATCATCATCATCATCATCATCATCATCATCATCATTATCATTATCATTATCATTATCATTATTATTATTATTATTATTATTATTATTATTATTATTATTATTATTATTATTATTATTATTTCTCGTGTGTGTGTATTTGACAGCACTGTGAATTCATGAAGAAGTACACAGACACTGCCCTCCATGTCTACTTTGCTGGTAACCTCAGGATTTATGGCTGTGACGACTGCTGTAGCCGCTGGTATTTCAAGTTCAATGGCGCTGAGTGCAGCTCTCCCGGGTCTATTGACGGTGCATTCTACATGCAGACTGGCAGGAAGCACAATCTTCACCGTCACCGCCACATTGAAGGTCACTGTAATAACATTCAAAAGGGAAAGGTGCGAGTGGGATTCTGGGTTGGAAAGTGTACCACTGGCCACAAGAGTGCTGACGCAGCCACAGGCTGGCATTCAATGTCCCGGATCTTCATTGAAGAGGTGCCGAAAGCTCAGCAGTAAACGTCATACGCAATCAACTGGACTTTTTATTTTAAAGAAACTGTAGAAAATAACTATAAATACGTAGAAGAACACTGCGGTGCTGATGCTGAGGAGACCATGCAAATAGGTTTGAAGTTCAATCTGTATATCAGTTAAATAATAAAGTCCAGAAACATCACCAAATGGCTGTCCGAATATTTTCCAAACAGAGCAGCTGCATAGAAATTACTGAAATCCCTAATCTTCACAGTAACTGTTGTAGATTTCCCTCTATTGTGAGCAAAACTATTTTGATTTCTGATCGAAGCATGATCGAAAAGAATAATAATAAATAAATAAGGCATTTGCGAGCCTCCTGTGAACCTCATTATGAAGACGGGGCCAAGTGCAAAGCTTTTCATATGAAAATTAGTTTTGTTTGCATATGAAAAAAAAAACTAATCCTCTTTCAAGTATGGTGACTGGAGGTCTATCCGTACAACACGCAACATGTAGATGGTTCAAGTGACAAATGGTATCGGATTATCGGGAAAAGCAAAAAATAATATATTGCCGCGACAGTTTCTTGTTTTCTTGTTATTGATACGTTTTTTTTTTCTTTCAAGACTGTAAGTACTGATATCATAGCAAAGCTACAGAAACAACCACCTCCATCACATGAAAACCATCATGTGCCGGCGCTGGGCTGGGAGGGGGACAAGGGGAACTCTACTCTCTTCTTTGGTATTAACGGTGACGCGTTTCAGGTTTCTTTCGGGAAGCCTCCATGGGTTGGAGGGGGACATCTTAATGACAATTTATATTTAGATGCGTGCAGAAACTGAGTATAGAGTGTGTGCACGACGGCCATGTTGGAGGACCAAAACAACATAATGATTTTCATTTGGGAAATATATTTTATTTTTATGCAAACATCTTCTATTGTTTTAGTCCTCCAACATGGCCGCCGTGCACACACTCTATGCCTTCTCCCTTACAGATGTCGTTCCCAGGCTTCCGTAGTTTCGTTATACTATGCAAGGCTTACTCAGCGTTTCTTGTGAAAAAAGGTGGTTTTTAGTTTTATGGAAATACCGCTGGGCACAAAGTTTTTGTTGGATTTCTTCAATTTTTTGTGAGTTTGCAGGAATGATATTTTTGTTATTTGGAGACAACTGATCAGATACTCAGAAATTAAGTTATAAAACTTATGAAAACTTTTAAAAGAGAGCCAGTAAATAAAGAACAATATGCAGTTTTACAAGGGAACTAAAAAAAAATTTATGGCACTTCTGTTAATGAACTTTTTAAATTCAATATTCCTTTTTAAAAACTGGAGAAGAGCACGATAGCTGAAATATACATGCACAAACGCGCCTCTCTGTCAAATAGTGTTACTGGAGTAGATGTTTACGAAAGACAGATTCGCAAAAAACATAATTTCGTGGGAACTTAAACAAGAACGAAGCCAAATTTCAACCCGCTGGGAACGAGGTTCACGCCCTTCCCCCTTTTCCTTCCTGATACTTTTTTTTTTCGCCTCGCCATCCCTGAAATAAGAAAAGAAAAGGGAATAATTTGGTACTCTTAAACAGTCTCGTAAGATGAAATTATTTCAGCTTCTTTTTTATCTTTAACCTTCTTATGTGATCCCAACTTTTTTTTTCTAATGGCCCCATCAAATTCTACTAGTCTTCGCCACTGTATAAAAAGAAAGAAAATGAAAGGTCTCTCTGTTTGCTCTGCGATTACATACATTATTTTGGCAACCCTGTCAGAACAGCAGTGGAACACAGTTTTCTCATTCTCTGTAAACTACTACCCCTAAGAACGCAAATATGTATCTCAAACTGTAATATCTGGAAACACAGAAATTAGTTTCTGTTTAGTTAAACATATAACTACCAATCGAGGTGAGACTGAATTACACATCTTCTATTGCCAAAAATGTATTTCATTATTCTGGAGCACATTTTGCTCTTTGTGTGCATTTGGTAGAAGATTCGTCTGGCAATTCTGTTGACGTCCTTTCTAACCACTAAAGGAAGCCTGAGGATAAAGATTAGTTTTCAAAAAAATAAATAAATAAATAAAAACTCATTCTCAAATGATGAATATTTTGCCCATATGCCAACTCTTCCTAGTTACTGAAGAGTCTCCCGGAAACAAAACTTATGTCTGCTTTAGATCTTTTCTCCACAATGAACTAAGATATCTTGGTTTACAAGATTCGTGCGTCAATGCTTCTGGCTGTATTTCCGTCGGACGAAATGTGTTACCGAGAGTAACGTTTACAGAAACTAATGGGTCGAGTTTTGGAGAAAGGGGGGCAAGGGGCCGGGTGAGTTGTTCTGGTTTATTTTTTATTTATTTATTTATTTTTTAATTTTTTGTTGTTGTTTGTTTTTTTGGGGGGGGATTGGTTGATTGGAAGAGCGCGGGTTGATGATGATAGGGGAGGGGGAGTTAGGTGAGAAAAAAAATCCAGATTTCAGATTACCAGAGATTGGGCAAATGTTGGGAAAATGTTGAATGGAGTGTGGTATGGATGTTGAATGAAAGTTTAAACTGATTTCTGAATTTGATTCAACACGCTTTCTTCAAGCCGCATTCAATTATTTTACGCTTTCAACAATGTTGGACGACCTGTTCAAACTCTCCCAACAGTTGGCTCAACAAAGTGTTGAACGCATGTTGAACCAAATGTGGAAACCTTTTAAACGGGCCTTTATGTTTATATGTGTTTGCATGCATCATTACTGCGCTCCTGATAGGACGTATCATTTCTGTCGTAAGTGAAAAAAAAATATTGATCTATAAAAGTGGCAGATTTCCATTCATCCATTAACTCCTGATTTGCACGCTACTACATTCATGTGACAAGCCTAACTGATCAATTAAGCCCGGCAAAAGAGTATCCTGCATAACAGACGTTTATTTTAGCCAAGGCTCCGCGCATGCGTATCATGCCTAGCCCTTGATGTCGCGCGCTGTGGGCAAAACATGTACCCTTATAAACGTCGTGTTACATTAGGCAATTACTTTGCGACTTGCTTCGTAATTTCCTTGCGCCTTTGCACACCCAGACACACAAAACGTCGCTGATTTAGCAACAGAACGGGAACGTCATTTGAGGACGCGAGGGCTCGCGGAATAGTCTGGACACGAGTCTATTTCGACTATATTTAGGCATTCTTGATGCGAGCGCCGTTGTCAAACTGCAGTTCCCGTTCTGTTGCTAAATCAGCCTAAAATGAACGCGTCCCGTGATGTTTTTGTTAGTTACCGTTGCACCAAGTCAGAACCAACTTCTACTTCTCGCAACGATTGCGGAGACAAAAAAATTGCGAGACTTGTTCATTTTAGGGCATGTTACAGTGGGCAATGATTCATGCAACCTTTGTCACAACAATGAGCGATACGGGATCACATTTGATGAACCTGAATCATTGAAAATAAATTGTCTAAGTTCCTCTTCATTTTTCCTGCTCACTTTTTCGAAGTCAATTTTGCTAGATTTCAGTGCGAAAATTGCACAAAATAGTGGTAATTTACAAAAGCGGTCGTTCGGAAATGATCGCTTGTAAATGGCCACTATTTTATACAATTTTCGCACGGAAATGCAGCAAAATTGACTCCAAAAAGTGAGCAGGACAAATGAAGAGACAGTTAGGTGAGGATAAAACGTTTTATTTTAAATTATTCGGAATCATCAAATCTGAACTCGTATCCCTTATTACGTGTGGTCTGTCTATGCCTAATCTGCTAATCCAGCCTACATAACAAGGCGTTTATTTACCCAGTCGTGACGTAACAACAACAATCTTTATTCGTGCCCAGAAATTATACAGTGTTACATTAATACAAGAAAGAAAAATTACTAAAGAAGAGGGCACAGCCACTTAGAAAATGAACGCGTCGTAAACAAAATACTCGCTTCGCGCTCAATGTCTCGGTGGTCCCAAAAGTTTTCTTTCTTCTTTCTCCTCAAACAGAATTGAGTCGTTTGAGGAGAAGAGCGTAAGGAGCAGGAATGGCGCAGGTGGTGAAAACACTCACCTCCAACGAATGCGACCCGGGTTCGATTCCCGGACTCGGCGTCATGTGAGTTGAGTTTGTTGTTGGTTGTCGTTCTTGCTCCAAGAGGTTTCCCTCTGGGTACTCCGGTTTACCCCTCTCCTCACACACCAACATTTCCAAATTCCAATTCGATCTGGAGAGTGTCCCAGTAAGTATACTGCGCTAAATAAAGTGACACTTACATAAAATGATAAAATGGGTTTTTTCTTTAAAAAAAAAAAAAAAAAAAAGAAGACAGATAACCTCTGGTAGCTGGGTAAATAAACACCCAACCATTCAGTTTGCTTACCAGCGTTTTCCCTCACACCAACACTTAAGTAAAGAACGCAAAAGACGACACATTTTGTGACTGTACACCAACTATTGCGTAATAGTTTATTTTGACATAAAACTTGATATGACAGCTCCGGCTTAAAGCTCTACATAGTTACTCTGCTATCAAGTGTAGTAATCACTGATTCGGGAAGTTTTCGTCATACTTCTTAAAGTACATCCGAAAGTTTTCTTTGTTCACATTCTGGAATAGCCACTAGATCTACCAAGGCAGTCTAAATCATACATACAAACAGACAGGCGAACATGTCATGACACATACAATCTTGCCTGTCACAAAAATTAAGATCTGTGGTGTTTTGGTTTTTCCTATGAGTCAATATACA
>NW_028145427.1:480000-582500 GCF_977016875.1 Pavona decussata | reverse complement strand
CAAATCAGATCTTTTGCCAACAAAAATTGATTCGCCAAATCGCTGGGAATGTTTAACTCTTTTTCCATGCACATTTGTTTGGGAGGTTTTGTGACTAAAGCTCGTTCGTGCATACGCTGTTGTCATATTAGAGTTCTTTTATCGAAAGAAAACAACACGCTATGATAAAAACTAGATGATTGGTGTTCCGGCTAAACACACTTCCCATTTGATAAGTTTGTCATTAAACTAGTGGTCAAAATTACATTTCGTTTGTTTAAGAAAACACATAGAAACGAAAATGAAGCAGTTCATTGGATATAGGGAACAAATATCACATGAACGTTTGTCACAGCGGATGTCAGTTAGGAACAACTGAAGATAATGGATATCAATGCAAACTGGTGGGAACACGAAACAGGAGTCATAAATAATTATTGAACTGCTTTCGAAGCGTAGGTCATCAACCAACTCTTAATCATGAGGAATAAAAATTATCAGGGTTTTACATTACTAGAAGGAACAATTCGGAGGACATTTAGAGGTAAGGGATCGTTTCACATTTTCGCCGCAAAAATCAGTGCTACCTGATATTCGCCAATTAGAGCATGTAACTCTAATACATCATTGGCGAATGCTTCATCTCACAGAGTTCTGTGTGAAGGTTGATCTTGTCTGTTTCTAACAACAGAATTATTGGATTTAAGCAAAACAATTCTGTACTTCTAGGTCATATATACAGTAAGCCAGTGACAATTATTCGTACGGTTCGCAAGCCACGATTGGCTTCAGCCTAATTTAAGTATATCAAGCAAGTTTGAGAGAAGTATACTTCCCGAAAAATTGTGAAATAAAGTATGAAAACGTTTATACGTACGTAGCACAGAAAAATCCAGTCGGCAGCACAGAATCGGGGCCCACTCACGCATTGCTCACCACTAGAAAGAAATTGAACTGTGTTCCAAATACTCTTAACCATGTGCGTGTACAACCGACCGGAATACGACTCACATATAAACATAATTATACATGATATAAAAAAAATCCGTCTTTCTCTTTCGGCATTACCAATTGATACTTAGTTTGCTATTCCTTTGACAGATGCCATCGCGCTGGGTCCTTCAGTCTCCATATGGTTTGAAGCGATTGGAAGTTTATAGAATGTTTGGACCAACAGAGAGCAACCGGCAAACTCTACTGAAGGTCACTAAAGTACTCTGTTGAATCAGTGAATCAATCATGCAGGAAGTAAAATGGTGAGTAATTAGAGTGAAAAATATATTGTAAACAATGCATGTTCTTCTTATTCCAGTCAATAAGGTATACAGAGAGACTAAAAAATCCACAGTGTACCCGGGAAATAAATCTAAATAAATAAAGGAGAACCGGTCAAGCAGCAACTCGAGAAATCTTCGCCGTGTTAACGACTAATACAACCACGACGATTAAGACACTGTATCAACAAAGCTACAAAGGTTGTCATCTTACTTCGCTTGATTTTCAATTTCAGTTGTCAGATGAGCTGAGAAATATTAAATTAGCTTTACGCATTTTCTTTTACAACTTTAAGCGGCTGAGCTACTACCATGAAGGCTGATTTTAAAATTGCGAAAAGGGTCGTCGGAATTTTTATTTTCTTAAAACTGAAAACATTATCGATAGAATTAAGTGTTGATGCTTGCCATTCTTAAAACGTAATTCAATAAATATCACATTACCTAGACAATAAGATTACTGTATTTTGCGCGATATTCCGGAAGAGATTCTTCCACAAAACTTGACAGACATAAGCAGAAACAGGAAGCAACATAAAGGCTATCTTATAGTTAAATGGAGGGAAAATAATTACAAACAACATAAAGCTCCGATTTGGATAATCTGAAATCTAATGCGTCTCAAATCTAGAGAATATTAGAAGTCTATCACAGCGTACTTATTCACAGTTCGCAGTTTGTTCCGTAAAATTGAAAACAGGACATGAAAATGCTTATACTTATCATCGATGGTCCAGTCCACAGCACAGAGTCATCAGAACCCTGGTTAGTTCTTGCCTTGCACACTAATTTAATTAGCATTCAAAGGTTTTTTAAATTGTATCCCAAATCTTCGTTTACTATTAGAATAAAATTTAAGGCGCAAATCTAGTCACCGACCGAAATTGAACACGGATCGAGTCAAATGTTCCTATTTTAAACGCCTGATTTTTTAAATATGACCTAGCTTTGTGATTTTAAATTTTTTAATATGATTCTTCGATTGATGTTGCAATGGTCAGTAATTCGGGCGCAATATATATTGTGAACAATGCATTAGTCTCCTTTTCCAGTCTAAGTCACCTGTTCTATAAAATTGGCGTTAAAACTGAGACGCTCACAGTGTTTTGGGGAAATCAATACAACATCAAGTGTGGTTTAGAGCCAAAATGGGATCTTTGTAAGCGTCTGTTCTAATCGAGAAGAATCAGATGTCGTGTAAACAACATGAAAACGTCCGTAATCTTACTAAATTCAGATAAGTTGAACTATTAAAGTCGACTTGAGAAAAGTGTAAGCGGCTCCACCATGAAGTATCTAATATCTACCCGCCTTAATTATTATAAGGATTATGGCTGTTTTGACAATGTTGTCCCAATGCAATTAATAAGTTATAAAACATTATAGGTCGCCGTAAGATCCTTAATAAAACGCAAATCCCTAAATTCACCGTATCTGGAAAGTGATATCAATGTATTTTGTGCGCGAATCCATAGAATCTCGCATAGATTTCTCACGCACTTTCTCGTACAAAACGTAATAGATACAAATCTGCTGAAAATTCAAGTTATTTTATGAGAGTTAGCGGTTAGAGGTAAGAGTCTTTCTTAGTAAAGCATCAAAAGTATCATTTAGCTTTTAACGTTGCTGCTTCGAGTTGCTGAGATTAATGCGACACGTGAAAATTAACATTCATTGTTTAAATTAAGCAAAATAATGTAAAATATATATGTAACTACTTAATTTAATAATCATAAAAATGCTCCATAATCCAGATATCTAATTTTTTCACACACACTGAATTACCCGTTGTGGGCGGAAAACTTTCATAGTCGATGGTGAAAGCTTTCCGATCTCGAAATAAAAAAAAATTCACAAAATTCATGACGATTGTGTGAAGCAGATGAGATAACAAGACAAAACGAGTCATTTGATTCGACGAATCGGCGTTGGACCAAATTGACTCTAGCAAATAACATCGCTGGTTAGAAAAAAGATAATCGATATGTATATTCTTTAAGAAACTTGTTCTGACGAGAAATTTGAAAAGCAGAGGAGGCAAAAGTTAGGATAACAAGAGGAGGAAGTATCCCTGTTAACTGCGAAGAGAAACAGCAACATTCGTGGTGTGAGTATACCATTTGTTTTTTATTCTTTTACCATTTTAATAGTTAGCATAGCAATAACGCTATTTTCTAATATGTAGGTTTTGGTCTCTTGTTCACGGCAAACAAAGCAAGCTTTAGTCACAGCTCAAAGGTAAGTTTTTTAGATGTGCAAAATGCAGTATTTTCAAATATCAACCTTTGAGTATGCGGGGATTATCATGGGAGCTTTGACAATTTGAGAAATACATTGTCGTGAAATTGTGTGTCTGTAGATAAAGCATTGAAGGCCATATGATAGGCGGCCTGTTTTGTCGTGTGTGTATATTATAATTATAGGTTATTATAAAAATCCTATCGAGTCTCAACAGAAAGAAATCTATTGTAGGTTTTGGATTGGAAAATAGAGTGGGATCATCTCTTCTCCCTCTTCGTGCGAAAGATGATCCGGTACTTAGTACAGAATGCAATGACCTATAAACTAATATACCATTCACTCAAGCTATATGAATTTTGAATTTGATTCCATGCCTTATTTTAAAAGGAAAAGCGAATGAGAGATAAGATAAAGAGAGCGTCGCTAAGCCCAACTAAGAGATCACAGTGAACGTAGTGTTTCGCTTTTGGGCAGTGTAAGAAAAAGCATCGTTGTCCTAATTTTGTTGTATTTTATCCATTGCTTCATGCTAAGAAGTAAACCGAATTTTCTCCTCCATTTTATTTTCGCTCAGCTTCTGAGACACATGACTTTAAAGCTGAATGAATAAATGATACATGATAGTTGTTGAAAGCTTTGTGAATTTCCGATACGCTAATTCAGTCTCACAGTAGCTCATCATTTGAAATCGTGAACTGTACGTTGCGTTCTTGTAGTTTTTTCTATGCACCATGATAAATTCTCCATTTACCTTTTCAGTAATGTCCGTCTTGTTTAAATGTCACGAATGGATCATTATTGGGTCATTTCCATTTCTTTTATCAAGTTTTGATAGGTATCTCTTTGTATTGGCATAAAATACGATTGACAATAATAGATCTTGATCATGAACTTAGATCAGTTTAATGTTCAAAATGGAGACTAGAACTTGCAAAAGAAAGAATTCCTTTGTTTTAACTACAAACTGAGCGAGAGATCGGGATGTTGATACGAATTTGGAAGCCACTAGCACATTAATAAATAAAATTCAATAAGTTACATTCAAATACGTTTACGAACTTGTAAAACTTTGCTCGTCCTATTTTTGGCCTACCACGTAATCTTAGCATTCAAACTATTTTTAACCCGAACATTATTTAAATAAACCCAATGGACTTGAACTGTTACAAGTCATATGATTGGAACATTGTCAATTTAACCAATAAGAACGAGCAACATATTTTTACATCTGATGCGTAATCAACTCGTAAACCTGTTTTAACGTGAAAGATGTCAAGTAATCCCCAGGGTAGAGGTAAAATGGTAAACCGTTTTGTACTGAGAGTATCATTTGCTTCCACCGTCGCAGGATTAAGGTAGGCGCTTGATCGCTAGATATCAGTGATGAAGATGTATAGGGCTTATATTGATTAACATCAGTGAATTAAACCAACGACACTATTTGGAACTAATTCAGTTCATTTCATGAAATGCGACAGTTATTCAAGTTGAACTTAGGTTGGCTATGATTTATAAACTTTGTTATTGTTCATTTTACAGCTCAGCAAATATCGATGGCGCGATTTCTTATAAGCTATCCACTGACTATCATGTTACTCGTCACCTTCTGCTCTGCAAAGGACAACAGCAGCAGTAAATCACGTGACAAGGTGAGTTTATTAAACTAAAATAGGAGCTGCCTAAAAAAATCTGGAGTAATAAAAGCATCTCTGAGCCATGTGCCAACGGACAGTAAAGAGAATCGAAATAACCTAAATAAATTTCAATTTCTAATAAAATAGATTCACTTAAACATAAACGTTAGATAACTTAGAGACAGGAATAGTTGTAACGGCTTGAATTATATTCCGAAAAAGCTCTAATAGCATTATTTTTTCTGCATCCTACCAGCCTCCTTCATTTTGTAATGGGAGACAATCCGGGACTTGGACATACATGGCATGTGTCCCGGGATTCCCTGGGGCACCTGGCCGTGATGGACGTGATGGAGCCAAAGGAACCCTGGGTAGCCCAGGAAAGACTGGACCCCAGGGACCACCTGGCGTGGAAGGAAAGAAAGGAGCAAAGGGAGAATCTGGGATCCAGGGTCCCGCCGGCCAAAAAGGACAGCCAGGGGACAAAGGCGACAGTGGAACTCCTCGGCTGTCTTCACACATGAACTGGAAGGAATGCACCTGAAAAAAAAGGGACACCAGAGATTCAGGCGAGACATATGTGAGTGACTTTCCATCATTTCTTGATAAATAATATTTTTCTTGTCACACCCTTACTACCTTGATGGGAACATAAAAAAAAAACCTTATAAATTCCGCAATCTCTAATTTTGTATCCTTGTAAGTTCTCCTCGCAGATAACAATAGTTGTAATTTCCAAAGATTCAGGCGAGATACGTATAAGTGACTTTCCATCGTTTCATGATAAATAGAGTGTTTCTTGTCACACCTTTACTACCTTGATAAGAACATAAAAACCATATAAATCCAGCAATCTCTATTGTATCTTTTTCAGTTCTCCTCGCAGATAATAAAAGTTATAACTCCCAGTTCATATTCATTCAAAACCATTTTTTAAAACAGCACTGTGAATTCATGAAGAAGTACACAGACACTGCCCTCCATGTCTACTTTGCTGGTAACCTCAGGATTTATGGCTGTGACCAGTGTTGTAGCCGCTGGTATTTCAAGTTCAATGGCGCCGAGTGCAGCTCTCCCGGGTCTATCGAGGGTGCATTCTACATGCGGACTGGAAGGAACCACGATCTTCACCGTCACCGCCACATTGAAGGTCACTGTAATAACATTCACAAGGGAAAGGTGTGAGTAGGATTCTGGGTTGGAAAGTGTACCACTGGCCACAAGAGTGCTGACGCCGAAACAGGCTGGGGTACAGTGTCCCGGATGTTCATTCAAGAGGTGCCACAAGCTCAGCAGTAAACACGTCACAGGTGATCAACTGGACTTTTCTTTTTTTTATAAATATTAAAAAAAAACTGTAGAAAATTAGTAAAAAAGATGCAGAAGAACACTGCAGTGCTGATTCATCGGAAATCATGGCAGTAAGTTTGAAGTTCAGTCTGTATCAGTTCACCAATAAAGTCCAGGTATGTTGATAAATGGTGGCTGTAATTTGTTTTCATGATCATATATCAATTGGAATCCTCTGGTGGTTTAATTTGCTGTTAAAGAGTATTGCCAAACTCCAGTGTCAGATTCTTTTCAAAACACAGCAGCTTCAAAGAAATGATTGAAATCCTAAATCTTCACAGCAACTGTTATAGATTTCATTGCACTGGGTGCAAGAATATGTTAATGATCCTAGCATAATCAAAATGAAAACTTCTACAGAATAAAATAGATTTAAGTTTTTCCGGTGTCTTTCAAATCTGATGACTTAAAGTCTATGTCACGATACACAATATGTAGATGACTCAGGTGGCAACGTGCTACGTTTTGTTTTGATGCTGTTGATTCGTTTTCTTTTTACAATATACGTCACGCGTAACCAGTATTTCTTAGAATGAATTGAACATTCGAATTCCTCTTTATAATGTCCAACATTTGAATGGAATGTTGAACATTTCTCTGGAAATCTTTCCGAATAAGTCGCATTAACTGGAAAAAAACAACAATTCGAAATACAATTGTTATTATTGAAACAACTAATGGTTAGTAATGTAAAGAAAAATATATATCTTTATACTGTCAATAAACTAGGGAAATTTCTCCCAGAACTCTGAAATCTCGTTGGCGATGTTCAAAACTGACATGAAAATTTCTCAAACTCAAACACCAAAAGCCAAAATTCAAAAGCCAAAGACAAAGGAAATCTTGCACCGAGACGTGTTTGCAGACCTGATGAAAAACTCCTCGTTTTTGCTTATTTAATTTCGCCTTCAAAATCAATTTGTTTGAGAAGTTGTATCAAACACTCGTCACAGTGTTTCATCACAATATCAAAAACCTCGAAGTTCATCAAAAATACTCCAAACCACCGGTCACGTGGGATGTGGATCCACTGTAAAATAGTAAGCATACCTAAGCAAAGCAACAAAAAATTAATCACTTGTATCACATGTCCATCATGTTCAGACGATGGGATGGGAGGGAGAGAAGAGGAAAGCTGCTCTTCTTTGCACTAACGGTGAAACGCTGACAGTTTTGTTTTTATGGGTGGAGGGGCGGGGGGAACATCTCAAATTAGATGCGTGCACCAACGAGTGTTGCGATGCCTTCTCCCTTCCAGATGTCGTTACCAGGCCTCTTCAGTTTCGTTATTTTATGCGAAGCTTTCTCACTGCTTCTTCCAGAAAAACAGTTAATTTTTTTTTTTATTAAATTCGGAAAATACCGTATGGCATGAAGTCTTTTTTTAAGGATGCATTTCTTCGATGTTTGTGGGTTTTTCAGGAATTGAATTTATTCCTAGTGGAGACAACTGATCAGAAACTAATAATCGTTATAAAACGAGAACCTTTGTACGGTATTTTCTCAATTCAATATTGCTTTTTAAAAAGGGAAAAGACGTTATGTAGACATGCTCAAACGGGTTTCTGTATAAAATAGTGTTATTGTAGCAGCGCAGGAGCAGACATTTCCGGAAGACAGTTTCGCGAGAACAAAATTTCGCTGGAACGTAAACAAGAACCCACTAAAATAATATACCCTTCCAGTGAAGGGAAAATCCCCAGGAACGAGTTAAATGCCATTCCCCCTCCCCCTTCGTAAGTGTTCTTCATTCTCGAGTAGCCATCCCTCAAATAAAAAAAAAGAAAAGAAAAAAATTGAGGATCCAGTTTTAATCATCATTTGACCATTATGGGCTTCCTCACTGTTCCCTTCGTATGTCATCGCCAGCTTCCTTGCTTTTTTTCCTGTTTTTCTCCATTTTCACCTGGACAAATTCACTCTGTGCTTGAAGCAGGCCATCCTCATGACCTTTCTAAGTATCCTTGCTCGTGGAAAAAGGTATATTTTAGTATTTTTAGCATCTTTGCAGTCAATCCCCATTGCACTGACAGCATAAACCACTCGACAATTTACATCTTTCCCAGTTGCATTGTTCTGGGGGATTTTCTAAACAATTATGTTGACCAGCTGTAGCCAGCAATTCTGACAAACCACAATCTTTAACAATACAGCATATATGCTGCTCCCAAGGCCAAATCGGCTTGTACTGTTTTCTCGAAGCTCTAAAAAACACAGCCGGAAAAATAATAACTAAGTGATAATTACGACGAGAATAACTATAATAGTAGCACATAAGAATTATATTTCAATTGTGAAAGTAAGCACTTTTTTATTTCGGTGAGAACTGAAATCCCCGTGCTGTTCGTGTTCGAAGTCGCTCAAGCAGATCGAGATTGCGGTCCAAGTCAACAGGGATTTCGCGCAAAATGGAAGGAGAAAATACGATGGAGAACGTCTTAGGGTGTTCCGTGTTCATTCGCGTATTCTTCTTTGGCGGTCCGAAGTCATTTAACTGTTAAAATCGTTGCGCCACTAGTGACAGAAAGTTACACGCCCTGAACAACCAATAAACGCAATTTAAAATTAATCTCTTCTGAAGGAGTTGTGGACAGTGTGGCCTTGTGGCGTGGTGCGTGGTCGTTAATGCGAAGGTTCCCGGTTTCAAACCTCACGATAAAATTATTATTATTATTATTATTATTATTATTATTATTATTATTATTATTATTATTATTATTATTTGTTTGTTTGTTTTTCTTTTACTTTTTCGCCTTTAAAAGCCAACCACTCCAAAGGCTGCAAACAATTTTCAAAATTTAAACTTTCTTAAAAAATGCAAAATTATTCGAGGAGCTCAATCTCGCTGAAGGGAACGGCTAAAAATCTAGAATGCGGAATAAATAAGGCTCCTTATTAAGCCTTTATGGCTTTCTTGTTAAATACGACTTATTTTTCTAGTCCTGGGCCAACTAACAAACACAATGCAAACAATGTTTTATACCTCTCAGGTCACACTTCATTCCCGCATGGCGTCCACGAATCCTTAGTTGAAGCGTAATTTGATGCGAGTTCTACGTGGACGGTCACCACCAATCAGTTCTGCATTCACGAGTTGGCTCACAGGAGCCTTTGATCTTTCTGGATTCCAATAGTCTGCTTTTCCCGGCCCGCATAGTCAAAACGGTACAAAAATACTTCTGTATTAGGAGGCACCGTCCTTAAGCAAGCCCTTTGGGCTCAACTTTCTAGCATTTGATTGTTAGTTTTTCTTTTCTTTTTCTTATCCTTACTTTCACATGTAAGTTCATCCTGCACTGCACTGTATTTGAAGGCCGTAGCCTGTTTATTAATTTTTATACTTTGCACAAGCACCTTCACTATATTGGCGAGATTGGCAACCTTTGCCAATTATAGTCAACTCCATTTATTCCCGACACCCTCGGGTCCGTGAGTTAGCATCCTGAATAGCGAGAGTCCGTAATAGCAGGAATTTATCTCAGTCAAATGTCTGTAATTCATTTAAACCGGGAATTCAGCTATTTTCGGGGTGTCCGTAATAGCGAGAGTTGACTGTACTGATGTAGATGTAGTAGCAGTATTTCACGTCAGTTAAGTTTCACAGGCACTTTCATTTTCGTTTTGACTCCTTTGAATTTTGATTCCTTTTTGGACAATTCTTTTTCAGTAAGGATTGTTTACGTCCGATTTTTTCCAAGTGTGGTCAAGTGTGAGATACTTGTGCAGTCAACACAAACAGCAAAATAACACCTCGGTTCTATGCAGCCAAGATAGAGATAATCTTGGAAGGGACTGCAGAAACAAGCAAATCCTCGGACTTCATTTCGGTGTAGAATACCCCTCCAAAATGTATTTGTTGGACACGGAAACCATGGTAACGAATATGATTTTAGTCTAGTGGATGTGGATAGGAAATATGAAGCAAATTAGCCGGCTTCGAGCGCACACTAATTTCATTTTTTTAAGCTTCTTATACAGTTTTAGGTAAGATTTTTGTTGTGTAAATATCAAAAGAAGTCCAACCTTGTTTTGTAGTATCCATTCGAGTAAAGCCCTGTCAATATAGACTCGTAAATTCAGTATTTCTTAACCGAATTTCTTCATATTTTTCTTTTTTCCAATGACCTCAGCATTTTAAGGTGTCTGAACACAGTTTTTGCGCGCTTCACAGGTTCAGTTCGTGATTCTATTAAGTGCGCACTAGGGTTGTGGTACGCAAATACGGAGTCGCTAAAGCGATCCCTCAATTTTATATGAAATGGATCACAAAGTTAAATTTTGTTCTTAAGAGTCATTGTCTGAGAAAACCAGGCAGAGGTGAAAGATGGGGGTCGGCCGATTTCCATCAAACTTTCACCATTTAATGTCTGTCCGAAATGATAATGAATGATGCTATTTAACAATTCTCTTGCTGTTGCGTTTCGTAGTTTGACCAACCCCCCTGGTTTTGTCCCTTACTGACCCTGATGTCACGCAAAATATATGCAGAATTTGAAGCTCAATAAAATATATTTCGCCTCATTTCTGTGGACTCATAAAGAGTGCTTGTATTGTTTATCGTCTAAAAAACGTTGTTAAAGGAAAATATCCCGACTTAACATAAAACTTAATTTTTTATGGAATTTTGCAATATTCCTTGCGATCGCGAAAATGTCTTGGGCCAAATCTGAGGCAATTTCGAAACTGTTTTTCTCAGAGGTGCGGCGTTCCTTTCCAAAAATTTCTTGATATTTTTTAAGCCAAATATCTGTTCTCCCAAAATCAGCAAACTCTAACTTGAGCCATTAAAATGCGTTTGCATGAGCCACGCTCGAAGTCAAAGATGACTCGGTATTTTTGCCAATAAAGTTCCACAGCGGGTTTTTCTCGGTTTTTCTTTATTTCATCTTCTTCTTTTTTGGTTTTTTCTTTTTTGTTTTTGAATAAGCTCGATGAAACTATCCTAACTCTTCGAGGTAGAACTTCCCTGGAAGATTTAGTTGAGTGACGCTTTGGGCAGGAATAACATCAAATTGGTGTTAGCGCACACTTGATTTGATTATGCGTGACATGTCACGGTATTTGACAATTGTCAAACGTGATCACAAACAGAACACATTTCCCACTTTTTTTTTACATTTGCATTTTAAACTTGGTAACAACAAGCATTTCCCTGAAACTATATTAAGTCTTGGAGTCAGTCTGTTGTTGATAATTATTAATTAAAATAAAAACAGCATCAAATACCTGTGAAACTTGCCACGGCAAAAGAACCTCCGGTATGTTCGTTACATAACAGACAATTGAAAGAACAACAAATCTTTCTTCTGTAATGCGTTGGGTTCCGCCATAAATCTGAAGTGCTCTTTCTGGTCTGTGGGTTCGCCTTGTGGCGCTGAAGGTGTTTGTCCCTTGCTATCCTGTACACGAGATATTGAATCGCACTGGCCCGTCAATCTTGGTTTGGGAAGAGAGCGTGGCGCGACGGGTTCAAAGATCTCCGAAGCCGATTTGATTCTCAACAGAGCAGGTAAATTTGATGTCCCTGAAGATGAGACGAGACAGACATCACAAGAACCTTACAACAGACTGGACCGGCTGAAAACAGACTATGTGTTTCCACCCAAGTTATAAGGGACAACGAAAGGGTAAAACACAAACCCGACGACTAAATGGCAAGATGTCACAAGGCATTTTTGAGCTGCATAACGCTGTTGTTCCCATCGGTTCAGGTTCGTTTTATGTTAACTGACTGACTGCATACTAGACTCATTTAAAAAATATAAACAATATACCATTTACGGCCGTGGGAACCGAACGCGAAGTTTCCGACATTTGTTTTGTTTACATTTGTTCCGCGGAGTCGCATTATGCCGCCTCAAATTAGACGTATCACAGGTAAACCAATCTTGACCTCCATGCTACACTATTGTATTTTAACAGCTTTTACTCGGAATTTTGGAATAAAGGCGGGAAACATTCTGCCCCATTTAAGTGTTTCTCAATTATATATTAAATATTTCATATTCATCAGAAGAAACTAGTTTTGTTTTATACCAAAAATCATGATTCCTTGTAAAAAAAATACAATGTATTTTTGGTATAAAACAAAACTAGTTTCTTTTGATGGATATGAAATATTTAATATATATTTGAGAGACACTTTAATGAGGTAAAATGTTGCCCGCTCTTATTCCAAATTCCAAGCAAAAGCTGCTTTTAAACTATATCAAAATACAATAGCTAGCATGGAGGTTTAAACATTGGTTCTCCTGTTTAAAGTGGCATTGCGACTCCGCGGAACAAATGTAAACAAAACAAATGTGCTAAACTTCGCGTTCGGTTCCCACGGCCGTAAATGGTATGTTGTTTATATTTTTTTAAATGAGTCTAGTATGCAGTCAGTCAGTTAACATAACACGAACCTGAACCGATGGGAACAACAGCGGTATTGCTGCTCAAAAATGCCTTGTGACATCTTGCCATTTACTCGTCGGGTTTGTGTATTTAATGCACTTTCGTTGTCCCTTATAACTTGGTTGGAGACACATAGTCCGTTATCGGCCGGTCTAGTCTGTTGTAAGGTTCTTGTAATGTCTGTGGCAAACAGTCATGCCTCCTTCTGATCTTCAGGGACATCAAATTTACCTGCTCTGTTGAGAATCAAATCGACTTCGGCGGAGATCTTTAAAGCCGTCGCGCCACGCTTTCTTCCCAAACCAAGACTGACGAGCCAGTGCGATTCAATACCTCGTGTACAGGATAGCAAAGGACAAATCTTCAAACCAACATTTTCAGCGCCACAAGGCGGATCCACAGACCAGAAAGAGCACAGAAGAAAGATTTGTTGTTCTTTCAATTGTCTGTTATGTAACGAACATACCGGAGGTTCTTTTGCCGTGGCAAGTTTCACAGGTATTTGATGCTGTTTTTATTTTAATTAATAATTAT
Organism: Pavona decussata; assembly: GCF_977016875.1. Taxonomy (NCBI): domain Eukaryota; kingdom Metazoa; phylum Cnidaria; class Anthozoa; order Scleractinia; family Agariciidae; genus Pavona; species Pavona decussata. The sequence continues at coordinate 569,092 of NW_028145427.1, read as the reverse complement.
CAACGACAAACTGACTCCAAGACTTGATATAGTTTCAGGGAAATGCTTGTTGTTACCAAGTTTAAAATGCAAATGTAAAAAAAAGTGGGAAATGTGTTCTGTTTGTGATCACGTTTGACAATTGTCAAATACCGTGACATGTCACGCATAATCAAATCAAGTGTGAGCTAACACCAATTTGATGTTGTTCCTGCCCAAAGCGTCACTCAACTAAATCTTCTAGGGAAGTTCTACCTCGAAGAGTTAGGATAGTTTCATCGAGCTTATTCAAAAACAAAAAAGAAAAAACCAAAAAAGAAGAAGATGAAATAAAGAAAAACCGAGAAAAACCCGCTGTGGAACTTTATTAGCAAAAATACCGAGTCATCTTTGACTTCGAGCGTGGCTCATGCAAACGCATTTTAATGGCTCAAGTTAGAGTTTGCTGATTTTGGGAGAACAGATGTTTGGCTTAAAAAATATCAAGAAATTTTTGGAAAGGAACGCCGCACCTCTGAGAAAAACAGTTTCGAGATTGCCTCACATTTGGCCCAAGACATTTTCGCGATCGCAAGGAAATTGCAAAATTCCATAAAAAATTAAGTTTTATGTTAAGTCGGGATATTTTCCTTTAACAACGTTTATTAGACGATAAACAATACAAGCAATCGATATGAGTCCACAGAAATGAGGCGAAATATATTTTATTGAGCTTCAAATTCTGCATATATTTTGCGTGACATCAGGGTCAGTAAGGGTCAAAACCAGGGGGGGTGGTCAACCTACGAAACGCAACAGCAAGAGAATTGCTAAATAGCATCATTCATTATCATTTCGGACAGACATTAAATGGTGAAAGTTTGAAGGAAATCGGCCGACCCCCATCTTTCACCTCTGCCTGGTTTTCTCAGACAATGACTCTGAAAGTAACTCAGTTTCTCTATTATGAACTCTTTTTTTTTATCTCCGCGCAAAAAAATTGAGTTCACGAGGAGCTAAGCCTTTTTGCACGCTTTTCATCTTTGCTGTGAAAACTCAATTAAAAACCACGCATGCGTATTTTACCAAAAATTTGTGAGAGTTTTTGTGGAAAGTTACTTTTTCTCAGGAACCGCTCCGTCGTTTGAAATTTTGTGAAATTGGCAAGAAAGAAGTTCTCTAAAAGCGTAACTCGCCGGGAAAGAAAAACCTAAATCTGACAGAGGGTATCTTCACAACACATTAAAGTTCAAAATCAATATTTACAGGAGTTCTCTCTGTTAAAATTACATGAAAGCAGCATAACTATGTCAGTATTTTGTGAGTTTTTCTGGATACAAAAAATGGAAAAAATCTTATGAGTGCATTTTCTAAAAATAAAGGAAACCTATTATTTATGGACGTTTAATAGCTCACCGTGCTGCCATGGCAACGATTGTTCTGTCGTGATTTGTAATACCGTCGTGAATTGTAATACCTGTCGTGAATTGTAATAACACTTGTCGTGAATTGTAATACCTGTCGTGAATTGTAATAACAGTTGTCGTGAATTGTAATAACGTACCTATCGTGAATTGTAATAACCTGTTGTCGTAATTTGTAATAATCCGAGCTGTCGTGTTTTGTAATACCACGTTGTCGTGATTTGTAATAAGTCTTAAGAACAAACAATTACAATGATACTTGTGAATTGTTCGTGGCTAGTCTGACGCGGCGTTTCGTCTCGCCCAAGAGACTCTTCAGAAACCTTCAGAATTTGTAGGCAAACTCTAGCGATATACTGAAATCAATTCCTTTCGTTATAAAAGGAGCAAATATGTTGAAAATGTAAAGAAAAAATATCACCACAAACCAAACACACAGCTAACGTGAACTCGGGATGTAAAATTTCGTTTTCTAAAACTTTTTGCAACTTAAATTTCCACGAGCTAAAGCATCCAAAGAGATCAATCTGTAAAAGCTTACACAAATATGTCTGAGCGGTACAAGGTGATCTGGGAACACAAGAAACAATTAAATATTGAGTCGAGTGCCCCGACGGTATCTGGAAAGTGATATCAATGTATTTTAATTGTGCGCGGATCCACAGAATCTAGCGTAGATTTCTCGCACATTTTCTCGTACAAAACGCAGATAGACTAACAAGCAGAATAGTAAGGCGCCTTAAACTAATAATCCGAAAGTCTGAAGGAAGCATAATATTTCATGAAGAGTGTTGTCATTATAATATTTACATTTTGGATTCTACAGAGATTTGTACATCTACTCAGATTACTGCTACCTTTCATTTTATTAAATTTTACTTTACACAGTTGGAGCCACCGTTCTAATAAACCTTGGAATGGACTTAGTTAGAGAGAGTTAGTAACAACAATCTCAGCCCCAATGTTCCCAGTCTTTTTCCATAAGAATGGTTTTGATAAAAGAGACTAGAAAACAGCGTACACAAATATTATGGCCCAAATAATGTGTATCTCAGTTTTCTTTTACCAGTATAATTACGTATTGATATTTCGTTTTCTTTTTCTTTTACAGATGTTACCGCACTGGTTGTTTAAGTTAACCATTTGAATGAAGGCGATTCAAAGTGTGCATCAGCAGAATGCGGGCAAACTCGATGGAAAGAATGGTTAGTAATTCGAATACAAAATATCAAGAGAGGATATATATTGTGAACAATGCACCCTTCTCATTTTGTTTCAGTCTACATCCTGTTTTGGATAAATCATATATAAAGGATGAAACATGGCTCAGTATCCTGGAATAAATTCAAACTTCAGGTGTGTGGGTTCCAAGTGAAAGCGACACCTTTGGTATGGAACGCGTGTTCCAATCGCGGCAATTCAGCTACTGTTAGGTCTCATGAGTTGTCTTTTGGAGACTTTCTTTTGTCTTCTAAGCATAGTAATAGTAACGTTCAGATCTTAATTCCGCATAAAAAGTGCAAGATTGACCTCCATTAAGGCCATGTCTACCTGGAGAAACAATTTAAGTCATCCTATGCATTTTTGCGCAAATCGCAGCTCGCACAAGAACTGAAAGAAAGATAAAAAGATAGTAGCTGGAAGGCTATTTAAAATCTGAAGGAAAAATATATAATAACACGTATTAAACTCGTTTGAATCGGTGTTTGATTATGAAATTAAATAGATCTGCAGTATAATGTGTCTTAAGCCAAAAAGACATTAGAGTTCAATGGACGTGCAAACCCAGATTCAAAGATTCAAAGATGATTTACTGGCTGTGCTAGGGTTCATAGTCACAATTTATTATAAATGAGAGCGACAATGAAATCGTCTGGGAGCGCACATTATTTTGATGACAATAGTGAGAGGATATTAGAGCTTTCGCATAGCAAAGTAATTTTGATATAATAACAATAAGTTTTACTTTTTGACGAAATTTTAGCTGTTTTCCTTGGTATGTTGTCAGCCGTGTTAGAAATCGTAGCCGGTCCATTCTGTTGAACTAATTGTTATTCAAACCTGTTCTGACGAGAAAGTTGATAGCAAAAGAACCAAGAGTTTAGTAAACAAGCGAGAGAACCAGACTTCTTCAGCTCTACAGAGAAACAAAAAGACTTATAGCGTGAGTACACTTAATTTTGGATTTGCTAATTTTTGGGAATACCCATTGCAATGGCAAACCTAAAGAAAAATTTTCTTGTTTATTCTGAGCTTTAGGTCTTCATTCACTGTAGACAACCCAAGCATTAAGCTGATTATGATAATTCAAAAATTCACCCAGCCGCCTAGGTCCCGCCTAGGTCCTCAGTTTTAAAAAATCAATTTCAAGAAATTTCTCCTAGATTGCAGTGATAAAGCAGTGAAGCCCACCCAAAAGAAACAAAAGTATATCTACGAAACCAGGCTTTCTGAAAAGTACAGCTGGGTCACGTCCTCTGACTTGAAATTTACGGAATATTTCTTAAAGATACAGCATACAGAACGGAACGAAACTGAAGTTCGTTCATATTAACAGTCGTACATCAACAATTGAGGCTGTACGATATTCAATTTATACAAGACAACATGATTTATTTTGCAAGGAAAAATTATCCAAATCAAGTCGAGCATCACTCAGCGAAAATAACCGACCATTTCAAAAATGCGTTCAATTCATATGACACACAGGTTGTTCTTTGATATTTAGTGGCTAAATGCAAGTTAGTAAACGATTAATTATGGGAGAAAAGGAATACTGTGCAATTAGCTGGTGAGTGTAACGTTCATGATGTAAAAATAGAATTCCTCCTTGTTTCTGGTAATCCTTTTCAATCTTTGATGATCAATCAATATTAGTTAACGCTCGTGTTCTCTTCCACTGTTTAGATTTTGGTTTCCACTCGGACCAGATACTCAGGATCAAAGTTACTTCAAAGGTAAATGGAAATTTGTTTTATAATGACGGATGTGACCAGTACTAGAAGAAAAATTAACTAATTTTAGTCCTTGCAGAGAAAATCATCTTAAAATCGGGACTTGAAAGCTAGTTTAAATTTCGGATAAACTAGCTCATTTGACAACAACCAATTATTTGGGGGCGTTCTCCTTCTTTTAATCATAGTGGTACATACTTCCAGCAAGACCGACAAAATTAAAATCGTGTGCTCACTGCTCAGTGCAATTTACTGAAAAACTAAGAAAGAAACTTGATTTAAAACTCAGTTTGTTTATTACGAAAATACTGATAAATCTGCAAATATCATCATCATTTCACTTTATCAACCATTTGGCCCTCGTCCGTACTAAATTTAATGATAGAAAAAAACCACTCGATAAAAAAGACGGGAATTGTGCTCACTATTTTTCTATGTTCTCTTAATTTAAGTTTCGACTAAAACTATAGTTTGAAGATTAGGTTTAATAGTATTCTTAGAAGATTTGACTTGATTTAGCAACATACTGCAATATTTTGAATGACGACTACTATCTTGTTTGTATTTCCACGTTGTCGTAGTCGCCTCGCCACGTAATCAGCTATGGTCAGTTGAACCAGATTTATCCTGAACATTATTAAAATAAACAGGATGTTCTTGCAAAATGCACTAACCAATAAGAATGCTCGTCGTATTTTTATATTTATTACGTAATCAACTTGTTTTAACGTGTAAGTTGTTGAGTCACTTTGAGGAGAGAAAGATAAATTGCCTGCCTGTAGACAAGGGGGCATCATTTTGTTTCCAGAGGAGCAAGAGTAAGGTAGGAATAATCGATAGGTCTTACGAACACAGATGAGGTTTAGTACAATTCCTTTAGGGGAATTAAGGAATGAACAGGCCAAGATTAAGTAACTTTGTGTCTTTTCTATTAGAAAAATAGTAAACTGGATCTAAGCTTATTACGTTTCACCACTTCTTTATGACATAAGAGTAATGTATTTTCTAACCTAGCTAATACGTTTTATTTCAATCGTATTTATTTTTCTCAAACCAAATATGTTATGTTCATAACTATTTGTATCTTATGTTATTTTACAACCCAACAAACAGCTTAATAAGAAAAATCATTTTCAGATTAATCACTTACACACTTCTTTGCTTTCCAGTTTTCACAGGGTAGAGGATATCAATGGCGCACTTTCTGCTGACCATCATGTTAGGTGTTGTTATTTTGCTGCTCGTAACTTTGTGCGCTGCGACGAACAACAAAAACACTAGCAAGCCACGTGACTACAGGGTGAGTTTATTATACCGAAATAGCAGCTTCTTTATTAGTTCGAAAGAAAGTCCATAAGACGTACCCAGAATTAAATATAGTCTAGAAAAATTCCAAAATTTAGTAAAATGCGAATAAGAAAATCGTTTAATTACGCAAATTCAGTTCAGTAGCAAGACGAAAATTTAGCGGTGGAAACAAGTCACGTAGAGAACATATCAAAATCGCAACAAGTTCAAATGATGATTTAATTTTTGTATCCGACTCAGTGTCTTTCTTGTCGTGGACAACCTGGAACAAATGGACTACCCGGTATGCATGGCATGCCGGGATCGGCTGGGGCACCTGGCCGTGATGGACGTGACGGAGCAAAAGGAGACTTGGGTAGCTCGGGAAAGACTGGACCCCAGGGACCACGTGGTGTTGACGGAAAGAAAGGGGCAAAGGGAGAACCTGGAATCCAGGGTCCTGCCGGCCAAAAAGGACAGCGAGGGGACAAAGGTGACAGTGGAACTCCTCGGCTGTCTTCACACATGAACTGGAAGGAATGCACCTGGAAAAAGGAGGACAGCAGAGATTCAGGCGAGATACATGTGAGTGACTTTCTATATCACGGTGAATGAAATATTTCTTGTCCTACTTTTACGATTAGTACATTGAAACAATAACAATTCTCGTCTCTTACTATATTTGACAGTTTCCTTACAGATGATAATCTTGTAATAGTGTATTCATGTTACTTCAAAAACTTTCTTTAATAGCGCTGTGAATTCACGAAGAAGTACACAGACACTGCCCTCCATGTCTACTTTGCTGGTAACCTTAGGGTTTATAACTGTGACCGCTGCTGTAACCGATGGTATTTCACCTTCAGTGGCGCCGAGTGCAGCTCACCTGGGTCTATTGACGGTACAATCCTCTTGTTTAGTGGCAGAAACCCAGTGAAAAATCTTCATCGTCACCGCCACATTGAAGGTCACTGTAGTAACATTCACAAGGGAAAAGTGCGAGTGGGATTCTGGGTAGGAAAATGTACTACTGGCAGCAATCTTGGTGACGCACACACAGGTTGGGGTACAATGTCCCGGATCTTCATTGAAGAGGTGCCGAAAGCTCAGCAGTAAACACTTCGCACATCAACTGGACTTTTTATTTGAAAAAATATCTGTAGAAATAGAAAGTACTGTAGAAAGTAACTAGATAGCTGTAGAACCACACTGCAGTGCTGATTCAGCGGAAATCATGGCAGTAGGTTTGAAGTTTAATTTGTATCAGTTGAGCAATAAAGTCCAGGAATGTTAACAAATGGCTACATTGTTTTCATTTACCAATTACAATCTTTTACTGGGTTAATGTGCTAAGAGTATTGCCAAACTCAATTAATTGTTAGACTCCTTTCAAAACAGAACAGCTGTAAGGAAATTACCGAAATCTTAAATCTTCGCGGTAACAGTTGTAGATTTTAATAGATTGTGAGCAAAAATATGTTGATATCTGATGCAAGCATGATCAAAAAGAATAATAGGCCATTTTCCAGCTGTTGTGAACCTCATTATGGAAGCGAGGCTATAAGTGCAAAGGTTTTCATTTGAAAATTCAACTCCGGGTGTGTATTTCAGGCGGCTGGATGGTTAATTGGAAGTTTCGATCTGTTTTGCGATTTATATTTTGATCCCCACACAAACGCTCTCAAAGCCCAGTGTCAAGACCTAAGTATTTTTTGTTTTCTCGTTATTGATACGCTTGATTTTTTTCCGAAATTGTTTTCATATTTTTGCAACGCTACAAAAACAGCTATCTCCATCACATGTCCATCACCGTGACGTCACAGGCGCTGAGTTGAGAGGGGAAGAATGGGAAGCTACTTCCTTCTTTGGTGTGAACGGTGACGCGATGCAAGTTTCGGGTGAGAAGCTTCCATGGGTGTGTATGGGGGCTGGAGGGGGAATCTTAATTACACTTTAGGTGCGCGCATCAATTCCTTTTAGATAACTTGCCCAGGCTTCCTTTGTTCCGTTGTACTACGCAAGACTATTTCAGCGTTTCAGAAAACAACTTGATTTTAATGCATAAAGTTTTTGCGACGAAATTGTCAACCGTTTCCGTTGGAAGCTTGTCCCTCTTGTTGAAACAGTATCTCTCACAAATTTCGTTTACTTCACCGATGCAATGCCTTTCCATCTTGCCCATTACTACACGCCAGTCGTTCGCATTCTCCTCTTCGGAATAACTGAAAGTTTTGATCACCTTGAGACCATCGTCGCCGATTGCGTGCTTGAACATTGCGAGCTGATACTCTGGACTTTCCCTTTCTAACCGAGAAATTACGAGATAATTGTTGTACTTCTCTTGCCACAACTTTCAATTCTTAGCGATTTCTCCTGTAGTCCTCAAATCTAAATGCTGGGGAGGCAAGATCTGGTGAAACATTGTCGATTGCGACGTTTGAGGCTGAGCCATTGCACCAAGGCTTGAAACAGAATTTACTTCATCTCCTAGCATCGTAGACGGTTTACGTTGTCGACGAAGAACTCAGAGTTAATCCCACCGCTGCCACCATGTTATAACAGCACAGGAAAACGTTGTAAACTCGGAAGAAAAGCCTTTTAATACTTGATATGTTGACTACGATCCTACATCTGACAACTGACGCTATAACACCTTTCCAGAATAATAAATTACATTGAAACTGCATAAATTACATTGAAGCATGCACGCGAAAGAATTTAACACATTACGACAGGAATCTTTGTTTTCACAAAAGCGCTTCCCTATTAAATAGTGCTACTCTAACAGCGTATGAGTTGGTGTTTACGGAAGACATTTCCACGACAACTTATAATTTCGCGGAAATTAAAACTAGAACCCACTAAAATTTCATCGCACACCACATGTCCTTCCACCGTGAAGGGCTCAAAGTCCTGGGAACGAGCTTGATTGCCTTCCTCTTTCTCTTTCCTAAGTGTTTTTCTTTTTTCTCGTGTGGCCATCTCTAATATAAGGAAAGTAAAGAAAAGGAAATAATTTGGTCACTCTTAACATTACCATTAACATTAATTAACATCTTAACATTAATTTCGGTTTCTTTTCTCAATCGTGTAACTGATTGTTTTAATGACAAGCTGACCATTATGAGCTTCTGTACTTTTTATGTTATCCCCCAACTCATTAAATAACCCCCGAAGGTTTAACAAGTCTACGCCACTCAGCTATAGAAATAATAAAATACAGTCCCTTAGCTTTCTCTGCGATTATTTACATTGTTTTAGCAACCCTGTCAAAATAGCAGCGGAATTCTTGGCCAACTAAAACCCTCCTTTTAGAACCAACTACAACCCCCTGAGGGTCTGTGCTTGTTATGTGATCCTCCAACTCATTTCTGTTTTCTTTTTTCAAATGGCCCGCTCAAATTCTACTGGTCTACACCGGTAATTTATAAAAAGAAAGAAAATCAAAGGTCCCTTTGCTTGCTCTGCGATTTTTTACATTATTTGGCAACCGTGTTAAAACAGCAGTGTGAAAACACTTTCTTATTCCCCGATAACGTAAGTTTCAAGCTTGATTGTCTTGAAACACAGAAATAAGTTTCTATTTAGTTAAACATACATAACTACAAAACGAGGTTGAAATTACACATCTGATGTTGCAAAAATGCATTTCGTTTTCCTGGTTCACTTTTTTCTGTTCACGTGGGGTGCTTATTCGATAATTTGCGATAAAAACGGTAAATCGGACAAAAGTCAACACAACCCCGTTCCCAGATCCCGCCGCTTTCCTTTTGGACAGCAACAAGAACGCGGTCGACTGACCAAAAGGAATGAGGGCTGAGCTGGGGACGAGATTGAAATCAAAACAAATAACTGATCCCTTAAATCCCAATGAAAACGACTTTAAAAAAAAAGTTAACCATTTTCAGTTTAAGTATCTCGCAGTTTTAACATTTAGAGTGATTTGCTGTATTCCCCCAATAAACTCTTGCTGATGTGGGGAAACATCACTTGCTGTCACGTGACTAAATACACATAAGTCACATGACAACACTGAAGACAGTATTTGCTGAAGAATACTATGAAAAATAATCAAAAGCTTTAACACTTCAACATTAGTAGACCTTGAGAGAAGTGTTTTCCATACAATGGTCTAATTGATATTTTTGAAAAGTCAATGAAACTGTGCACCCCACAACAAGTCAGCTAGATGTGCTGGTTTAATCGTTTGCTTGGGCTGCTGAGCGAAAAGGACAATAAAAGTTCGAGTAAAAAATAAAGTTTCCGGCTTTACTCTTTCTCATAAGTATCTATTACTATTCCTCGGTCTATTTGTACGGGATAACGACACTTCGCTCTATCTTACACAAATAAAAACATGTCCGCTGACTACGTCCCTGCAAACGAAACGTTGCAAATGTGTCATTCGTTGCAATTCAGTGATCGCTGAACTGTCGCTACTAATTGAATTGCTAATTGAATCACGGGATGACCACTGAACTCTAGTTAATGCTTTACAAATAACGGTTAAAATCTTTCTCTCTCTTGTCCTTGGTGTGAACAAATGCAACGGTTCAAGGTTACCGAAGACAGATTGGAGTTTTTAAAACATTCTAGCTTTATCGACCGATTGGTTTGAAAAGTTGTCTCGCTTCATGAACGCAATGTTTTCGACTGATAAACAAGTACAAGATAAACACAAGACTTCTTTGAAAAATAGAACTTAATAGGACCTCAATATTTTTTTTAGAGGACAAAAATCTTGAAGGCACCCGAAGGCACCGTCTGCTCTATTTATGACTTAAGAGCGGTTGCCTGTAAGAATCGAGAAGTGCATTTCAGCGACCCCTTGGTCGAATTTCTGATATTTCGCCTGAAGATACCCTTGGATTAACTATTTTCGAAAATCATATTTTAAAGTTCCAAGGTATTTTATTTTTTGAGAAAATTGAGAGAGTTTGAAATGCGGCCTAGGTGCGGTCACGGGCCGATGAAAACCGCGAAAATTTAGGTCAAAGGTCACGGTGTAAAATAACCCAATGAACTTGAAACTTTACACAAACCTAGACCAACTATCTCACAACAAAATTAATACAATAAACATTCCAAACTCGCTGGCTGCTTTCTAAAGCATGCAGATTTGTGTATGCTACTCAAAATGGCCTCGAAACTAATGCCTATTTTCATTAAAATAAAAGTGTTTCTGGTATGTCATTTTCTCTAAATTAAATCTCATATCTCGAAAGACGAAGAAAAGAACTTTATTTATTCTAAGTTTCAAGCTCTGATTCAAACTCTTTCCCACCAAAGGGAGATCGAACATGCGTGCGATACTTGCGGCTAGCAATCACGTCACGAATTATGAGATCAGAACCGATTCACAAACACTTGACATCTGGAGCCCGTGAATGTTTCCAAACATCACATATTAGGCCCTAAAACTAATCAGATTGACTGAAGACAGCCATTCAATGTTTTTTGATCCCAGATTTCTTTCCTATTCTGCTCTAAAATAATATAGTTATTCCAGTCAATTAGGCTACAAAACATGTGCAACAAATTTGCATACCATTTCGATGTCGCCGGAAAAAGTAGTGCAAATCAAACTTTACAGCTCTTTTAGCTTCTTAAATGAAGCAGTCGATCAGCAAAATGGAGAAAAACGTGTGACTTTGTTCCTTCCTTGTTGTTTTGAGTGTTCGTTTTTAGCAACGACGACTCAAATCAATAAGCCAGCGTGACACTGAACAACTGTAACTCGATATTCACTTCCTTGATGTGGGTAACGCGCACTTGATCCTGGTCAGGCACTTGCGCGTTCAGGGCGCTTTCAGAAAAGTAATGCTTGTGGGCCAAGCTATGACTACCCTGGTGATGGTGACCTTGTCAAGCTTAAAGACTGTACAAGAGATCTGAGAGCCCACCTTTCCAGCTTTGGTTGTTTCCGCGAAAAAACTCGACGTTAAAGTATTAGTGTCAGTTTTTGGTTTTTTGATTTACAGTAATGCAGATCCTGGAACGTCGATTTTTTGCAAAAAAAAATTCTATCCATAACCACCATCCCCACAATTTAAAATATAAAATTTGTAACTTTGAGGGTATCAGGGTAGTGAATTCCCCACCGACCAACCCGACCTCTCCCACCCCCGTCCCCATCCCCCCTTGGCGATAAGCGTCAATTGCCGGTTATTGTTTTTTTTCCTAAACCGGTTTTCTCGTTGTTCCTGCCAGTTTCTTTCAATTTCCAAGAAGATAGGGATCTTGCCAGCCTTGGTCTGTCTGATGATGGCCACGAAAACTAACTTACCAGCGCAAGCGGGTGAGGGCCGTAACTACCTTATCACCAGCACGTGCGGGTGAGGACCGTATATCGCCTATACATTTTCCAATTTCAGATTTCCTGTTATTATTTTTTTCACGGAGTTGAAAAACACTGGCAGGAGCAGCAAGAAAACGGTCGTTAGGAAAGTAAACAATAACCACAGTATTATTGACGCTTATAGCTAGGGGGGAGAGGGGAGATCGGGTTGGTGGTCGGTGGGAAATTCACTGCTATCCTCTCAAATATACAGATTTCATATTTTCAATTGTGAGGATGGTGGTTATGGGTGTTTTTTCGTTTTTTGTTTTGTTTTTGTTTTTTGTTTTTTGTTTTTTTTTTCAAGAAAAAAGCGGGGTCTGTATAACTGGAAGTTAAAAAACGAAATGACTCTAATACTCGAATTTTTTTCGCAAAAAAAAAAAACAACAAAAAAACAACAACCAAAGCTGACAAGATGGCCTAGGGCGGCTCGCATCTCTTGTACAGTCTTTTAGCTTGACAAGGTTTTCATCACCAAGGTAGTCGTAGCTTGGCCCACAAGCAGTAATTTTCACTATTTACAGTTTTGTAAAAGCGCCCTGTACGCGCAGGATTCCATACCGAAATGCCTGGTCGCGTTACCCACATCAGCGAAGTGAATATCGAGTTACAGTTGTTCAGTGTCACGCTGGCTCATTGATTTGAGCCGTCGCTGCTAAAAACGAACACTCAAAACAACACGGAAGGAACAAAGTCACACGTTTTTCTCCATTTTACTGATCGACCGCTTCATTTAAGAAGATAAAGGAGCTGTAAAGTTTGATTTGCACTACTTTTTCCTGCGACATCGAAATGGTATGCAAATTTGTTGCGCATGTTTCATATGCTAATGGACTGGAATAACTACGTATATTATTTTAGAGCAGAATAGGAAAGAAATCTGGGATCGAAAAACATTGAATGGCTGTCTTCAGTCAATCTGATTAGTTTTAGGGCCTAATATGTGATGTTTGGAAACATTCACGGGCTCCAGAAGTCAAGTCAGGGTCCCAAAGGGGTTTAGGGCTCCAGGGCTCCGGCCTTAAAAATGCAGGGCTCCAGGGCTCCAAGGCGAAAATTTAAGGGCTCTAGGGCTCCACATCATCTGCTTTAGGGCTCCGGGCTCCACTCTGGTCTACAATCTTGATATGTAAAAATTCTATTTCTAACACTAAATCCAATAAGCAAATAAAAAATTCAGCAATTCCGATCAATTTTTTAAACCCAAGCAGCCAGTTACATTATCTCCTATTATTTAAAAGTGGATTAAATATTAAACTTGTTTAAGTGGGGTTGACAGACCTGCATGACTCCCGCTGTGTGCCCGGTGTGTTGATAAAAGCCTTTATAGTTTTGCTTTAACAAGCATGTCTTTAAGCGACTTCCCTTTTCTATAAGAGATCAAGGGAGGTTCCTTGTATATCTCTCTTTGTAGCGGCTGGTTTTGTATTAAATGCCATTTGTCCATTAGAATATTTTTCAAACATGGCAGTGATGGTTGAAATTGTGTCACAAAGGGTAGAATTTTCTGGAGCGTTTTCTGTTATTGTGTAAGAGCGTTCTTTCTTTCTGTGAATTTAACCTCGGGGAGGATTTTGTCCACCAGGTTACTAGGATAACCTCTCGATGCCAGGCGTGTTTTAAAGTTTTTAATGTTTTCCTCAAACACCCCACAGTACTTTAGAAGAGTTTGTCCTCAGAAGCGTAGGGGCTTCTCCTTTAACGAAGCCTTTTTTGACGCCTGCTAGATGGCAACTGTTGTAGTTTGTGTACTGAAATGTTTCTGCAGTAGGTTTGTAATGTGTGTGCACGTCGAGAATCGATTCTTTCTCGAATCTCTCTCTGTTGTATCCAAGAATGTTGTTTCTAATTGTGAGACTTCAGCGGTAAACTTTATGGTAGGGTGGTACGAATTTGCTTGCTCAATGAATTGTTCTATTTCTTCTTTGTTTGTATCCCACAAGTAAAATACATCGTCAATGAACCTTTTCCACATTAGTGGTTTGTTAACGCTCTGTCCGAGTAAGATCTCCTTTTCTATAGATGCCATCAGAAAGATGTTGGCAAAAGCTATTGCCATTTTAGTGCCCATGGCAGTTCCGTGTGTTTGGTGTCTTTCCCATTAAATTGGAAGGAGTTCTCCTTCAGTATAAGGCTGAGCATTTCTCTGAGGAAATTTGTAGCTATAGGAGGGTTATTGGCATGAAACTTCTTGTATGCGTTGCATACTATAGTGATTCCTTCCTCCTGTGGGATATTCGTGTAAAGGCTAGTGACATCCATTGAGACTAAAAAAGCGTTTCTAGGCACCCTAGTGCTTTCAATAAACGTTATGAAATGTGTCGTATCTTTTAAAAGACACGAGTCCTGTATTTGTGCTATTGGGTGAAGTAGTTTGTCTACGAATGATGATAGGCGTTCTGTTGGGCCATCACACCCAGATATGATAGGTCTTCCGACTAATGTCGGTTTGCGAATTTTTGTGAGGGTATAAAACACTGGGATTCGAGGCGGATTTGGTCTTAGGTTAAACCATTTAACCGTCATCTCGTCTATGCACCCTGCTTGGTGAAGACCCGAAAATCAGGATGGAAAGGGTTATGACTCAGATGAACAGTAAACAATATAATCTATTAAGGACTGGGAAAGTATTGAATTATTAATCTTCATCAATTATTATTTGTATCTTCAAAATGATTTGTCAAGTTTTTTTTTAATTTGTTGTAACTGATACCTGCGAGCAAACTGCTAAAGGAACGTCCGGTTACTACAAAGTTTTTTTTATCGCGCTCACTACGATTATAACAAAGTTTTCATTAAATCCGTAAATAAGTTGTTGCATATCATTGTAAACTGAGATAACCGCGTTTACTTATATTATGTACTGTACATGTCCTCTCTTCAGATTCTGTTTCTTGATGCCCGTTAACACGCACAAACAAACACAAAAAGGCAGTAATCAAGAATCAATGCAATCTGGGAACTCGAATGATCAAACTTGAAAATGTTGGGCTCCGGGCTCCGCGCAAAATGTCTTTGGGCTCCGGGCTCCACAGCCAAAAAAGGATCAGGGCTCCAGTCAGTAAAATGATAGGGCTCCGGGCTCCACAGCAGAAATTTCAGGGCTCCAGGGCTCCAGGGACCCCCCCTTTGGGACCCTGTCAAGTGTTTGTGAATCTGTTCTGTTCTCATAATTCGTGACGTGATTGCTAGCCGCAAGTATCGCACGCATGTTCGATCTTCCTTTGGTGGGAAAGAGTTTGAATCAGAGCTTGAAACTTGGAACAAATAAAGTTCTTTTCTTCGTCTTTTGAGATATGAGATTTAATTTAGAGAAAATGACATACCAGAAACACTTTTATTTTAATGAAAATAGGCGTTAGTTTCGAGGCCATTTTGAGTAGCGTACACAAATCGGCATGCTTTAGAAAGCAGCCAGCGAGTTTGGAATGTTTATTGTATTAATTTTGTTGTGAGATAGTTGGTCTAGGTTTGTGTAAAGTTTCAAGTTCATTGGGTTATTTTACACCGTGAACGGGGCTTCGTCCTTTGACCTAAATTTTCGCGGTTTTCATCGGCCCGTGACCGCACCTAGGCCGCATTTCAAACTCTCGCAATTTTCTCAAAAAATAAAATACCTTGGAACTTTAAAATATGATTTTCGAAAATAGTTAATCCAAGGGTATCTTCAGGCGAAATATCAGAAATTCGACCAAGGGGTCGCTGACATGCAGTTCTCGATTCTTACAGGCAGCCGCTCTTAATTATTCCATAAAGGTTCGAAATTTGTTGTCCCCATGTTGAGATTGTTGAGAGAAACAATTGAGCTGAAATACTGCATAGCAAATAAGACAGTTTTTCGATGGGTACTGACTTACAATGGTCCTCAAGTTGTTGTTTTGTAGTGACTAAACGTCAAATAATTTATGCTTGAAAATTATAAACTTGAGGACATAATTATCCTGCCATAATTATGCCGATGGGTTACACTGCATAAGAGTTTAATATTTTACAGTGTTTACCAGTGGAGCTCGTTCCTATGTATAAGTACTATTTTTTTTAATCGAATCTATTCAAACGATGTCTGCTGTTGTCAGAAGAAAGTTTGTTTATCTCAGATTATTAGACATCATTATTATTTACATAAGACAACGTTGACAAGTCCGAGGAGATATTGACAACGGCGACAAATTTCACTGTTACAACTAATATAATCTCTATAGATTTTTTTTTTTTTTTTTTGCTTTTACGAGACATAGAAACGAAATTGAGGTGTCTATTGATATAAGGATAAAATATCACCGAAAATTTGTCACCGACACAAATGTCCCCAATGAACAATAATTGAAAACAAAAGCTCCACGGTAAATATGCAAACTGGTGAAAACATGAAACTTGAGTCATAAATAATTACTGAACTAAATCATTATTTCCTGTATGGTGGTGCATCATCCAATTTATTATAGAAGATTCTTATCAGTGCTTTGAAATATCGGTAAGAGAAATTCGAATGATTTAATAAAGGTAAGCGCTTATTTTCTCTCTCACACAAGTGTTTTACAACTTCTTGAAATACCGTTACGTATACTCTTAGCGAACGATTCACTTCGCTGAACATGTGTGAAGGATCTCGTTTATTTCACTCACTGGAATGGATTTTAGAATTTGTTTTTTGATTGACTATAAACAGTAACGGAATACCAACAGTGGCATGTTAAAATGCTCATGGGCGGTCATTTCAAGCCTACAGCTTGGATAGACTCATAATATATTTATATAGAGTCATGACTACTCATTACACTTCTACGAAGAGGGAAATAAAATTAAACAGTATTGCGAATTTTTATTTACCAATTAAGGTACGCATGGAGATACATTCCATTTTATGAGAACGTCTTATTTTGTAGTCGAGGTTTCAGAGCCACAACTGAACGTTCTTAACAGCTTCTGTCGGTTTGATTGAAAACGTTCTTAACATATTCTTAACATAAATCAGCCCATTTGGACAAGACCAGGACACCTATCAGAGCGAGTTATAGAGCCTTACGTACAGGAATGGTTTAGAATTTTAGAAGATTAATGAGACATGAAGAGAAGTAAACACTCCAATAAGAAACCACGTTGTACATGCTATGAAGACTTATGGTTAGTTTTACATTTGGGATTCAAACTAATGTTTGAATTCTAAAAAAACTACTATTAAATTTCAGTTGACGCATTTAGAGCTAATTTCGAAAAAAAGGTAAAACTCCATCGTTCCAATGAGCTTTTAATTAATTGGTATGTACTTTAACAGCATTAGAGCCAGTGTAATGTTCACCAATCTCAGCCCCAATGTTCCCTGTCTGTTCCGGTGGAAAGGGTTTAAATAAAAGAGACTAAAAACCTCTGAAAGAGTGTATGCAAATACAGCTGTTTCGACAAAGGTTGTCCAAAAAAGCGTAAAAGCGTTCGCGAAAATGCCAAAAGGTAGTCTAACTATGGACAACGACAAGCCGAAGAGCTGTGGGAAATACCCAATAAATTTCAATAAAGGCTCAGAATCCATAATGTTTTGACCGTACTGCGAAGACTTGAGATGGCGGGCAATGGATTCTGAACTTTTATTGGAATTTATTGGGTATTTCCCAGGCTACCTTTCGGCATTGTCGCGTACGCTTTTACGCTTTTTTGGACAACCTATGTCGAAACAGCTGTATACGGGCCTTATTAACAGACCGCGCACAAACACACGGACTTTAATATGCAGTGTTTTCCTTTAGCCACTATACTGATAACGTTATGATATTTCGTTTTTTTCACTTTCAGATGTTATCGCACTGGTTGTCTAAGTTCGTCATTTGAATGAAGACGATCCACAGCCGGTGTATCCGCAGAATGGGGGCAAACTCGATGGACAGAATCGTTAGTAATTCGAATGCAAAATATTTTATAAACAATGCACCCTTCAAATGTTATTTTTCAGTCTTCATCTTTTATTGGATAAATCATATAAAGAGTATGAAAAATGCACAGCGGATGGTCCTGGGTATGCTTCACTTAACTGAAGCATTATTTCCAACTCTTGCCCCCGATAAATGATTGGTATGAGGGCTTCTAGGAAAACGTAAAAGACATTTAGATGTATGGGCTCTTTTAACTTTAGATTATGCGGTGGTCACATATACATCAGTGGCGAACGCTTCATCTCACAGAATGCTAAGTGAACGTCGACCCTGTCCGGTTCTTTAGATCGGAATCATTGGATTTCAGAATAAAAAGTAGCGATATTAAAACATGACGTTTCGGCGACGACATGTCACCATTATCAAATGTAAATTATAATAAGATTGGTAACGTTATATAAAGAAAGGAAGGTGTGAAATTACATTAGAATAAAACGAGATGGAGTAAAACGAAAGAATGTGCAAAATTAAATGAACAGTTTTGCTGGTATGGAGTCTTTTCGAGTGTTAAGAGTCGGTCTCTTTTTCCTTATTAGAACTTCCTAATAAGGAAAAAGAGACCGACTCTTAACACTCAAAAAGACTCCATACCAGCAAAACTGTTCATTTAATTTTGCACATTCTTTCGTTTTACTCCATCTCGTTTTATTCTAATGTAATTTCACACCTTCCTTTCTTTATATAACGTTACCAATCTTATTATAATTTACATTTGATAATGGTGACATGTCGTCGCCGAAACGTCATGTTTTAATATCGCTACTTTTTATTCTGAAATGTTTTTCCAAATCCTTAGTTATCAGAATCATTGGATTTAAAGAGTAAAATGCTGTATTTTGAACTCTTATTAGGTCATACAAAGTCAGCGACTCAAAGATTCGTACGCTGCGTAAGGTATCATTGGCTTAAATTTAATTTGATCAAGCAATTATACATGATGTAAAAAAACCGTCTTTCTCTTTCGGTATAACGTATTGATATTTTGTTTGACAGATGCCATCGTCCTTGTTCTTCCAGCCTACATTTGGTTTAAAGCTGATTGTTTGGACCAACAGAGGGGAACCGGTCAAGCTCTACTGAAGTACTCGGCCGAATTAGGGATTCAAACAGGAAGTAAAAATAGTGAGTAATTAGAGCGCAAAATATATTGTAAACAAACTGAGTTTGTTCGCCGCCTTATTCTAGTATAAACCACTTACTCGATAAGGTATACAGAGATACTGAAAAATTCACAACTTGTTCTGGGGAGATAAATCCAACATCGAGGTTTTCCAGGGACAACTCGCGGAATCTTCGTATTAGAGATTAGGTCCGTATTAGATAATCTGAAATCTACGTATCAAATTCTGAGGCTTGATATTGGAAGTCTATCACAGTGTACTTATTACTAGTTCATTTAAGGTCGAATTCGTTTCTTTGTGCAAATAATCTCACAATTTATAAATTAGAGGGGCACTGAATTAAATCGGCCGAAACGAGCTTAAGTTATTTGTTCAGCATCATCGGGAAAAAATAGCAGTGTTTTTGCATGACAAAGCACAGGTCGCCCAAAACGTTAATTCAGCCTTATATACAGTCAATGTACGTCACGCGTGATCAGTATTTTTGAGATTTGAACAGAGTTTTGAAATTTACATGTCAGTTTTGCACATCGCCGGCGAGATTTCAGAGTTTCTGTAGAAATACCCTACTTGATTTAAGGTATAAAGCTATGAATTCTACATTACAAAAATAACAATCATTTCCCAAGTATTTTGAATTTTTTCAGAATTTGTTCAGTTAATGCGTCTTTTTCGGAAAGATTTCTCAATATTCCATTCAAATGCTGGTCATTTAATACAAAAAGGAATTTGGATGTCGGAAAAATGGTCATGCCTCACTGGTAGACTGTATGCTATCATGATCACGTACGGAAATTGAGCATCACCGTTGCGTAATAACGAAATTATAAGGTTTTGCATGGGAAGAAAACGTATTTGGAGGCAGAATTACGAAAGATTTTTGAACAAAAATTACCCACTTGAACTCTTTGCGCATGCGTGGCTATTCCAGTTTAGTCTAAGTTTCACTATTTTACTCTTTATACCATATGGCACACATACATGTATAAAACTTCATATCGTTTTTCTTTTGCCACGATCTACCTGTTAATATTTCGTTTACTTTTCCTTTTACAGATGTCATTCTACTTATTGTTTCATCCTTCATTTGGTTTAAAGTTTGGACCAACAGACCGCGGGCGATCGTGATTGAAACAGGGAGTCAAGCCGGATGTTAAAATGCAAATGGTCAGTAATTCGAGTGCAAAATATATTGTAAACAATGCATTAGTCTCCTTTTTTCAGTCTAAGTCACCTGTTCTATAAAATTTTCATTAAAACTGAGACACTCACAGTATGTTGGGGAAATCAATACAACTTCAAGTGTGGTTTCAAGCCAAAACGTGATCTTTGTAAGCGCCTGTTCTAATCGAGAAGAACCAAATGTCGTGTAACCACCATGAAGGATCTATCAACCCTCCTTAATTATTAAGGATTATGGCTGTTTGGACAATGTTGTCCCAATGCAATTAATAAGTCAGAAAACATTATATATCGCAGTAGGATCCTTGTTAAAACGCAAATCCCTCAATTTACCGTAACTGGAAAGATATCTGATATCAATGTATTTTGTGCGCGAATCCACAGAATCTCACATAGATTTCTCGCGCACTTTCTCATACAAAACGTGATATACACAAAGCAGAATAGAAAGGTTTCGAAAGTCTGAACAAAATATAATATTGACAAGCTAAATAAGCCTTTTTTTGTAAGATCTGAAGTATAATTTGCCTCAAGTACAAAGGGGACTAGAAGTCGATCACAGTGCACTTTATAGTAATATAAATACTGTTTTCTAAAACACTTCATTATACAGTCTAGTGCGTTGCTGTGTGCAAACCAAGACTTTTCAAAGATGATTCGCTCTGATTCACAGCTGTAATTTATAAATAAGAGCTTCAATGAAATCTGCTTAAAATTCAAGTTATTTTATGAGAATTAGTGGTAAGAGGTAAGAATCTTTCTTAGTCTTTCTTTAGTTTTTAACGTTACTGCTTCGAGTTGCTGATATTAATGCGACACGTGGAATTTAAGTTTTATTGTTTAACTTAAGCAAAATAATGCAAAATATATATGTAACTACTTAATTTAATAATCATAAAAATGCTCCATAATCCAGATATCTAATTTTTTTTCGTACTCACATTGAATTACTCGTTGTCGGCGGACAAAGTTTCGATGCAAATATCCCGAATAACGAATCGTTTTTGTTCTCCGAACAGTTTCTAAAAGGGAACTATCGACTTTTTCACTGACGTTTTGGAAGGGGATAGCTGAAAGTTTTCCGATCTCAAAATGATTCAGAATGATGACTTCTCTCTTCTAGTTGTGCTATAAATTGCAAAAGACTGATTTATACAAATCGATTTATCAATTTGTCGACCGATTTCTTTACCCGTTGGTACTAAAACAAATTTGACTGTTCGCTCGCTAATTTTCTTTGTCAAATTGGGCCAAATCGGCCCGATGACTCAGTTCGTGTGAATTATTACCCTTAACAGTTTGTGTCTTGTCTAGGTAGGTTGTAGGCCCTCATCTGAGCACACAAGTCAAATGCTGAGGTGTACTTCAACTGAGGTAAAAATGCTTGTTTAGTAATGTAAAAATTTAAATCGGTTTGATTGTCTTAACACGTTTCTAGGTCCAGGATCAAACTTCTCCTTTAAACTTCTCCTCCTCTGGGGAGATTTCTACTATGGTATATACAGTAACATGTACTCTGTTGGATATCTATCAGAAACAACTTGAATTAAAAGAAAAGGATTGCTCGTAGGCTTAAGACAAACACTTGTACCTCTTGTCATCTCGTGCAGCTTATTGTGTTTCTCATATCAGAGCTTGTGAGATTTGATTAAATTAGGGCACCAAAAATCGGTAACGACGGACGGCAAGGAACATTTTATTGTTATTTTCCAGTCAGTAATGCACGGCAAGATAAAGAATTTTTTGTAGAGGAAGGAAAAAAAGCTTTTACAAAATTCATGACGATTGTGTGAAGCAGAGACGAGATCACCAGATAAAACAAGTCATTTGATTGGACGAATCGGCGTTGGACCAAATTGACTCTAGCAAATAGCATCGCTGGTTACAAAAAAGATAATCGATATGTATATTGTTTAAGAAACTTGTTTTGACGAGAAATTTGAAAAGCAGAGGAGGCGAACGTTAAGATAACAAGAAGAAGAAGTATCTTTGTTAGCTGCGAAGAGAAACGGCTACATTGTCGGTGTGAGTATACCGTTGGTTTTATATTCTTTTATCATTTTAATGGTAAACATAGCAATTAATCTATTTTCTAATATTTAGGTTTTGGTCTCTTGTTCACAGCAAACAAAACAAGCTTTAGTCACAGATCAAAGGTAAGTTGGTTTACATGTTCGAAATGCAGTATTTCCAAATATCAATTTTGAGTATGGTGATTATATGAGCTTCGACAATTTGAGAAATATATCCTCGTGAAATTGTGTGCCTGAAGATAAAGCGTTGAAGGCCATATGACACACGGTCTGTTTTTTTGCGTGTGTGTATGATAAAATCCTTATCGAGCCTATACAGAAAACAATCTATTATAGGTTTTGGATTGGAAAATAGAGTGGGATCATCTTTTCTTCCCTTTGCTTGAAAGGTGATCAAGAAATCCGGTACTTAGTACAGAACGCAATGACCCATTAACTAATATACCATTGACTCAAGCTGTATGGATTTTCAATTTGATTTCATGCCTTATTTGAAAAGATAAATAAGAGATAAGATAAAGAGAGCGTCGCCAAGCCAAACTAAGAGATGCCAGTGAACTCAGCGTTTCGCTTTCGGGCTGTGTAAAGCTGAAATTGTAACAAAAAGCATTGTTGTCCTTTTTGTTCTATTTTATCTTGCTTCTTGCTAAGAAGTAAACCTTATTTTCTCTTCAATTTTTGAGATTTCTGTTTTCGCTCAGCTTCTGAGGCACATAACTTCAAAACTGAATGTATAAATGATACACGACAGTTGTTGAAAGCTTTGTTAATTTCTGATACGCTGATTCAATCTCACAATAGCTGATCATTTCAAATCAAAAGAATTCCTTCGTTTTAACTACAAACTTAGGGAAAGCGGTGCTGATACGAATCTGGAAGCCACTAACACTGAGTAATAATTAAAATTCAATAATTAAAATGCAAACACGTTCACGAACTTGTAAAACTTTGCTCGTCCTATTTTTGGCTCACCACACAATCATAGCATTCAAACCAGTTTTAACATGAAAATTTTTTAAATAAACCCAGTAGACTTCAACTGTTACAAGTCATATGATTGGGACATTGTAAATTCTCTAACCAATAAGAACGAGCGACGTATTTTTACATTTGATGGGTAATCAACTCGTGAACTTGTTTTAACGTGAAAGATGTTAATAAGTAATCCCCAGGGCAGCGGTAAAGTGGTAAACTGTTTTGTAGAGAGTATCATTTGCTTCCACCGTCGCAGGATTAAGGTAGGCACTTCATCGCTGTAAAATATCAGTTATGAAGATGAATAGGGCTTACATTGATTAACATCTATGAATTTAACCAACGAGACTATTTGGAAGTAATTCAGTTCATCTCATGAAATGCGATAGTTATTCAAGTTGAACTTAGGTTGACGATAATTTATGAATTTTTACAGCTCAGAAAATATTGATGGCGCGATCTCTTATAATCTATCCACTGACCATCATGTTACTCGTCACCTTGTGCTCTGCAAAGGACAACGGCAGCAGTAAATCACGTGACAAGATGTGTTCATCTAGCTAAAATAGCAGCTGCCTGAAAAAATCTGGAGTAATAAAGCATTTCTGAGTCATGTGCCAACGGACAGTAAAGAGAATCGAAATAACCTAAATGAATTTCAATTTCTAAAAAAAAATTGATTCATTTTGACATGAACGTTAGATTACTTAGGGACAGGAACAGTTGTAACAGCTTTAATTATATTTCGAAAAAGGATCTAGTGGCGTTCTTGTTTCTGCATCCTACCAGCCTCCTTCATTTTGTAATGGGGAACAACCCGGGACTTGGACATACATGGCATGTGTCCCGGGATTCCCTGGGGCACCTGTGATGGAGCCAAAAGAACCCTGGGTAGACCCGGAAAGACTGGAACCCAGGGAGCACCTGGTGCGGAAGGAAAGAAAGGAACAAAGGGAGAACCTGGGATCCATGCAGGGTCCCGCCGGCCAAAAAGGACAGCGAGGGAACAAAGGTGACATTGGAACTCCTGGGCTGTCTTCACAAATGAACTGGAAGGAATGCACCTGGAAAAAGGAGGTCATCAGAGGTTCAGGCGAGATATTTGTGAGTGGACTTTCCATCATTTCTTGATAAATAAAGTATTTCTTGCCACACTTTTACTACCTTGATAAGAACATAAAAAGAACCTTATAAATCCTGCAATCTCGAATTTTAATCGAATTTTAGATAATAATAGTTTTAATTCCCAGTTCATATTCATTCAAAACCATTTTTTAACAGCAATGTGAATTCATGAAGAAGTACACAAACACTGCCCTCCATGTCTACTTTGCTGGTAACCTCAGGATTCGGTCCTGTGACTACTGCTGTAGCCGCTGGTATTTCAAGTTCAATGGCGCCGAGTGCAGCTCTCCTGGGTCTATTGATGGTGCATTCTACATGTGGACTGGCAGGAGGCAAGAGGTTCTCCGTCACCGCCACATTGAAGGTCGCTGTAATAACATTCACAAGGGAAAGGTTCGTGTGGGATTCTGGGTTGGAAAGTGTACCACTGGCCATAAGAGTGCTAACCCATCCACTGGTTGGCATTCAATGTCCCGGATCTTCATTGAAGAGGTCCCAAAAGCTCAGCAGTAAACACGTCACACGTGATCAACTGGACTTTTCATTTTAATAAATATGTTTAAAAGACTGTAGAAAATTAGTAAAAAAGATGTAGAAGAACACTGCAGTGCTGATTCAGTGGAAATCATGGCAGTAGGTTTGAAGTTCAGTCTGTATCAGTTAAGTAACAAAGTCCAGGAATGTTTACATATGGCTGCTGAAATTTTTTTTTTCATATACCAATTGCAATCCTCTGATAGGTTAACTTGCTTAAAGAGTATTGCAAAACTCCAGGGTCAGATTCTTTTCAAAACAGAGCAGCTCCAAAGACATTACTGAAATCCTAAATCTTCACAGCAACAGTTATAGATTTCACTGCATTGGGAGCCAGAATATTTTAACACCTGATCCTAGCATAATCAAAATGAAAACTACTAAAGAAAAAAAATACATATAAGTTTTTCGCGGTGTCTTTCGAATCTGATGACTAAAACTCTGTCACGAGACACAGCGTGTAGTTGGCTCAAATGACAACGTTCATTGGATTGTTAGAAGAAAGCAAAAATAACGTATAACCTTGAAAAAAAAAAAAAACAAGAGTATTATACGACTGCCGTGCGGTTTGAGTTGCGTGCGCGTTGGCTTCTATGACGTCACCCATTTATCCTAACCGAAGGTAATGGCTTGACGCCGACAATCTTAAGGCATTACCTTTGTCTCTCTCTTTTCCTAAAGAACTTCCATCACTCCTGCATCTCATCCCTTTATAAATAATATCTCAACAAATATAACACTTGCCGTTTACGCGTTTAGAAATAAGAAAACTATAAATCTCCAACTCTCAACTCCAGATATCTTTTTCAGGCGGCTGGATTTGTTTTTTTTAGCTGTTTTTCACTTTTTGGATCGCAACACAATGCCTGTCTAAGCCCTGTCTAAGTATTGGCTGCCAAGGAAACTTGACAATTATAAATGGTGCATATGATACTCGTACGGTTCTTATTTTTGAGAAGTCGTGCTACGTTTTGTTTTCATGCCGTTGATTCGTTTCCTTTCCACAAAAGTAAGCATATCAAAGCAAAACAACAACAAAAAAATCACTTCTATCACATGTCCATCAAATTCAATGGGATGGATTGGTGAGAAGACGAAGGCTACGCTCTTCTCTGCACTAACGGTGAAATGCTGGACGTTTTGTTTTTATGGGTGGCGGGGTGGGAGGAACATCTTACAAATTAGATGCGTGCACTAACGAGTATACCGATGCCTTCTCCCTTCCAGATGTCGTTCCCAGGCCTCTTCAGTTTCGTTGTACTATGCAAGGCTTTTTTACTTGATTCTCGTTTGATTTTTATTAAATACAGAAAAAAACGTGGGACATGAAGTCTTTTTTTAGTTTTATGCTGCACTGCCTCGATGTTTGTGACTATAATCATATATAATCTTTGTTTGTGCTTTTTTTCAATGTACATGATTGATTCTTACAATCTTGTAGTGGTGTTATATAGAATTAGATTAATTATTAATTAAAATAATGTGCAAGCAAGGAAGCTTGATGAACCATTTGGTTATCTTGCTAGCTCCCTGGCTAATTTAGGTTCTAGATAGCAGGCAAAAAAGAAAAAAAAATTAAAAAGCAAAAGGAAGGAAGAACTAATTAATTGTAAAATGTTAAAGTATGTTACGAGGTCAGCATAAAAGAAAATTAGTTCATTCGTTGTTCTGACAGTAAATAACGTATTATTTGTTCCCGAAAAGCAAACATACTTTGTATGAGTTTTTTTAAAAGGAGTTGGAAGGTCTTTGCAAATATCGGTTGCCATGAAGGAGATTAATTGTTTACCTACATTAGTTCGTACGTTCGGCTTACAAAGATTATGCTTAGCTGCATATCTTGTGTTGTAGCCATGTATATTACTAGCATATTGAAATATTGACTTGTTCGGGAATCGACTCTAATCCCAGTTGGAGACAACTAAACAGAAACTAATAAAGTTGTCGCTCTGGGGAGAAGAGATGGCGCAGCGGTGAGAGCACTCGCCTCTGACCAGTGTGGCCCGGGTTCGATTCCCGACTAGGCGTCATATGTGGGTTGAGTTTGTTGTTGGTTCTCGTCCTTGCCCGAAGGGTTTTTCTCTGGTACTCCGGTTATCCCCCCCTATCCAAATTCCAATTCGACCTGGAAACAGTGGAAAGAACAGCCACTCCTTGGATTCCACTGAAATTCCCATTTTTTTTTTAATTTTTGTTATAAAACGAGAACTTAAAAAAAATCTTACGGCACTTATGTGAGGTTTTTTTTTTAATTCAAAATTCCTTTTCAAAAAAGCAAAACGCGAAAAGTAGACATACTCAAACGGATTTCTGTATCAAACAGTGTTTTTTTAATTTTTTCTTTACTTGCAATGCTACAGTACAGTACTTACATTACTACATTCCTTGAATACCACAGTACTTACAATACTACAGTACTTGCTTTACTACATTACTTACAGTACTACAATACTACGGTACTTACAAAACTACATTACTTGCAATACTACAGGCTCCAGTTGTTCAAAGGCCGAATAACTTTATCCTGTGGATAAGTCACTATCCGACAGTTTCAATCTGTGTAAAGATTTCAGTATTTCCTCTTGTACAAGCCAATATGCACACTCTAATCACAGTTAAGTTTGGGAGTGTACGAAAACCTTGGACAACGTTTACTGACGTGAAGTATATTTTAGACCCTAAATAATGCCTTATCCAGCGGATAAAGTTATCCGGCCTTTGAACAAATGGGGCCAGTACTACAAAACTACAGTACCTACAATACTACAGTACTTACAAAACTACATTACTTACAATACTACGGTACTTACAAAACTACAGTACCTACAATACAACAGTACCTGATACTACAGTACTTACAAAAGTACATTACTTACAATACTACGGTACTTACAAAATTACAGTACTTACAATACTACAGTACCTGATACTACAGTACTTACAAAACTACATTACTTACAATACTACGGTACTTACAAAACTACAATACCTTCAATACTACAGTACTTACAAAACTACATTACTTACAATACTACGGTAGCACAAATTTCGATATTTTAGTGCAACGAAAAGGGAATTTGTATGCAGCCTTCCGGTTGATAGAATTCGAGCAAATGTTATTACAGTCGGCAACCATTTATTTTGAGTTTTACTGGGACTGGTCTTCTTAGAGCTGTTACATTTCTGATAAACTATATTATGTCGCGACATTTGCCTGTTAGACCAGCTAAAGATCGCTAAATGTGAGCTCTGTGATAAGTTACTTTGGTAAGTCCCACGCAACCGAGAGTATTGAAACCACTCAACTGTGTTTAATAAATCTGGCCACGGATGTGGCAGGTTTATTAAGGCTAAAACTGACAACACCGCAATAAATGTAAACGGTTAAACTTAATTAACAAACGTGGGGCGAAAAACAACGCCACAAGCCACCCACTGTGGCTGAGCCCCACAGGAAAAATAGAAATACAAACTGACCGAAAAAACACAGAGCGCACGTTTTGCGAACAAAATGACGACTGTGAGGAACGCAGCCCTTGTCTGGACGGCCTCACAGAAAGTTTAGAAACAAAATATAGCTACATGGAGGATAATAGAAAAAATGACAACTCTGAGGAGCCGCAGCCCATGTCTGAACGGCCTCAATGAGCGTCCAGAAACAAATCATGAAAGGGAAAAAAAAATAAAAAATAAATAAAAATTAAATTAAATTAAATTAAGAAAATGATGAAAGCAGTGGCTGGTCATTGTCACCCCTATGTTAAACACAGTCAGGGTGAAATTGGAAAGAGTGAAAAAAAAAGTGGCGATGCCAACCAGATGACAGCCCAATTGTCTGACCCACTTGGCTGGCGGGCACGCCACCTAAAAGGATGTACTTATTAAAGTTTTCAAATACAAAATTAAGATAGAGGTACGGAAAGAGCGACGGAGCAGCCCATGACTGAACTCCACTGGTCGCACCTTGAAATAGGTGACACCTGCTTATTTTAAATGACACCAACAACGGCGGCATTGTCACTGCAAATGAACTACTACCCACGGCAATGGTGTTGGTTGCAGTGGCAACAGCTTACTCAATACAGCCAAGTCCGTCTGTGATCCTGGGCGTCAAGATAGCCGCGATGTGGTCCTGAGAAAGCGCGGACTGTACTGCTTGAGCGACCACGGTGGAGATGAAGCATTGACGTCAAAGGACACCATATCTGGGTTACCCTGTGGTGCTGGCGGTGGGACATTTTAGCGAGTTGCACGCCAACTTCAGCAGTTCCGATAATCTCGGCCGTTTACTCCTGGTTTAACGAGTGGCTGTAGAGTTTGACGCGGCACGCTTTCTAGGAGGCAATATTACTTGCAAAAGAAAATCGGTAAGGGGATAAGACAGGAGCCAAGCAGGAAACACCCTGAGACAGTGTTCCGGCCTATAAATTACAGATATATTGACGAAAGAAACAGATGCCTAGGTCAATAACATTCCTCGCTAATAATTTGTTGGTTCAAGAAAGACAGTGTGATTAGGGCAGTACGAGATAAAGAAAACAGAATGCCGGCCCAACCAGGTCGAGCATTACACAAGTTTTAAACAAACAAAGAAAAATTGGAGCAGAACAAACACTGCCAAGTTCCAGCCATAACAAAGTGCAATATCACAGAGCCGAGTGCATTGGACACACCCCCAATGGGGCGATCAAGTGGGTTGTACACTCATGTGGCAAAGTGAAAGCACAAAAACAACATGACCAAAGCCGTGAAAAGCACGATAAAAATTACCGTGACGAACATGGTCCAAAGGACCCAGTGAGCCTTGAAAGAAAAATGGGAATTACCCAGTGAACAAATAAACAAGAACTCACGAACAATCGCAAACGAAAACGGCTTGGTAAACAAATGGAACTGGCAGGTATCTTTCAAATTCGACATAATCACTGAAGGCGCAATGGCCCTCAAAAATCTCAATACTGCCCCTCTCAGACTGCGAAAAAAAAATAATAAAATAAATAAAATAAAATAAAATTGTACTGCCCTAACATATTAAAAGGAATACCATTGCAAGCAAGAAAAAACGGGATTCGCAATTCTAAAACCCCGGTGACACCAATATAAGACATTGGTAATCGGTTCGAACACTACTTGTAAATATTGAGTTAAAATGATAACTAGAGATAAATCATCTGACAGACACATATAAATTGGACACCGTAAGACTCAAACATCAACCGAGCAAGGTCCTCGATCGCTGAACTAGTCTCAACGGCGGAAAGGAAAGTTAAAAGTAGAAAAAAGAACTATTAAAAACTATTTACAATTCATTTCGATGAAAAAAGGGACAACTTTCAAGGCGATTTTTTTTTCCATAAAGTTACTATGCTATTCTTATTAAAATAATAACAATCTTTTATTAGGAAGCTCCATCACTAACAGTAGTTTACATAGAGGTCCTAAAACTAGATATATATTATATAATGATACAACTAGAAATCATAAAATATAGAGCTAAAATCGAAATATATATAAACTTAAATATAAAAAGCAGAAAAAAGACACTTCTTGAAAATTGGCAAACTTGCTAAATTTCTTACAGTTCTCTCTAACTCTTTAAAGTCTTTGAAACAGTGGTACCGCGAACGATGTTTTCCCCAATTGTATTTGATTTTGGGGAGCTTATAGTATCTATGTTGCGAGTATTGTAGGAGTGCATATCACTCTTTCTTACAAAGTCCAAAGAATGATCCAGTTGGCCATTAGTACATTTATATGCATATATACATCGATGACATTTTCTACGTTCTTCGAGATTCAGCCATCTCAAGACTGTTAATGCATCAGTTGATGAGGAGTGAACTAATATCAACTTAGCTGCCTTGGTTTGCAGAATTTGCAATTCATTTATTATTGAGACATTGTCCTTGTCTCCCCAAACTAAATCAGCATAATCAAAAATAGGTAGCACTAAGCTGTTATTAAAAAGTAACCGGGCATCATAAGGTCATCTTGTCCTATTGTGAGTTCGTAATACTGACCTGTAGCGGTGATGAGATGAAAGTGAAATATAGGATACATTTAAACTACGGGTGAAAGAATGAATAACTGAATGACCAGTGCAGTTATGTAGGCAGTTTATGCCTAAAGCCTTAAAAAAAATCAAGCTTGAACGGGATTCGAACCTATGACCGCCCCGATACCGGTGCAGTGCTCTACCAGTTGAGCTATCAAGCCAACTTTCGTGACTTCGAAAATTATCCGTGATGAGATTAAACTGAAATTCATGAAATTCGGAATGACCAGCTACCAGTTGGCTTGATAGCTCAATTGGTGAAGCACTAACAAACCGTGGATATAATAAACAATTTGCATTGAGCAATGATACATTGTGTCAAAGTTGTAATTTACAAACGTTGCATTGTAACGAGGTTTCACTTAAACGAGGTTGGAAAGAAACAACTTTTCAGTAATAGTGAGTTTGCATCATATTGGAGTTATAATGTATCAGGATTGCACTCTAACTGACAAATAAACTATAACTGAATCGAGACAGCACTAACGAACTACTAGCGGTCTTTTTGGACATTCTGTCAAGTAACTCACACCTCCTCAAGTCCGGTTACATAAATCAACCTTTACTTACTTGAAAAACATAGCGCGAAGGACTCGAAAGCTTGTAACCCTTTAATTTTTTTGTAGATTCTGAAAGCTAATCTAATCTTCTCTTTATCGCAATAGATTTACTATCAACCTTGGCAGCTCTAAAAGCATCTCTGGGAAACATACAGTGATCCTTGGAAGTAACTTGTCGGATAACAAATGGCACCAAGTCAAAGTCGACCGAAATCAACGCACCGTTGTTCTTACTGTTGATAAGATCACAAGCCAAACAACCACCCCTGGCTCCTTCATCAGCCTTGATCTCGACACATTCCTCTATGTCGGCGGCCTGCAGAGCAGCGTATCTGGTGATTACGGGGCGATAGATGCACCAAATTTCATTGGCTGTATGAAAGATCTATA
Source organism: Pavona decussata (assembly GCF_977016875.1). Taxonomy (NCBI): domain Eukaryota; kingdom Metazoa; phylum Cnidaria; class Anthozoa; order Scleractinia; family Agariciidae; genus Pavona; species Pavona decussata. Next base: position 537,230 of record NW_028145427.1, on the reverse strand, counting down.
TTTCGATTTAAAAGATATCCTTTATGGCGCCAAGGATCACCTCTCTGATTATGCCACCCACGGCTCTGTGCTATTTTATTGTTCGAATACTGAGTATGTCCCTGTAAACTTCCCAACTCCTGATACGCACATGAAACTTAGCAAGCGCTCACCCAAAAACTTCACTGTAGCTTTGAACTTTCGGACTTACGATGGAAATGGTGTTTTAGTTTACAAGCAAAGCAGAAATGCGCGCGTTTATCTTGCGCTTTCATCGGGAAGCCTTGATCTTGAAATTCGAGTAGGACCTGATAAACCAATTAAAATAAGCGAAGGCGACAACTTGAATGATGGGATGTGGCATCACGTGACGGCTGGGGTAACTGACAAGGAATTATGGCTGCAGTTGGATTCTAAACCAAAATTGCCTCACGAAAATCCATGGCTGTCAAAGATTGGTAATTTTCGAAATCGTGTTTACATCGGTTACGGAACACAGAATAGAGGATTTGTTGGCTGTATGCACCGAGTAAAACTGAACGGTAATCCAATGAACTTGATCAACTTGAGCGGCTCTCATATAAGCAATGCGGTCATCAACCATTGTGCTATCTCAAGCAAGTGTTTCCCCAATCCCTGTCGCAGCGGAGGCGAGTGTTTGCAAACATGGAGAGCTTCCTCGTGTGACTGTGAAGGGACCTTTTATCGTGGGGCCCGCTGCGAGGTTCCTCTTTTCCGTGCCACATGCCAGGAGTACAAGGCACTGGAAGTGACCCGTGATTCGTACTGTGAAGTGGACCCTGACGGAACAGGGCCTTTGAGTGCCTTTACTGTGTTGTGTAACATGTCAGCCTCTGATGCCGCTACGACAGTGATAAATCATGACAAAGAGGGTAAAACTAACGTCCCGTTCGGCGCAAGCGACGTGGGCGGCCATTATTATCAACGAATCACTTATAGAAGTGACATTGCTAGTGTTCGCGCGCTAATACAGCGCAGTTCAACCGGCCGGCAATTCATTAAACATGACTGCTATAATTCCAAACTTCTGAATCCACCAATTGGTCCAGAGCATGTGCAGTGGTTATCTAGTACCTTTGTCCTGCAAAATTATTGGGGCGGTGCACCAGCTGGCAGCAATAAATGCGCCTGTGGATTGACTAAAACCTGTGAGGACCCCTCTAAGTACTGCAACTGTGACGCTGACAATGATGACAGGTGGAGACAGTATTCGGGAGAGTGAAAACACAACTCTACACTCGATAAACACATGTTCCAAACTTCTACCACATTTTAAGTTTTAGGTTTAATTTACACGCAACGATTCTTATAGTAGACTTGTCACCAGCACGTTGCATAAAAAGAAAATCGGGCCGCGTCTAAATCGGCCTTTACATGGTCCGACTTCTTGTTTTATGCGATATGCTGATGACAAGATTACAACACAAATTGTTTCCTGTAAGTTAAACATAAAGCTTATCGCACACGACACGTATTGCGTATTGCTGTAATTTAAATCCAGGCGTTCAGAAAGTGGGAAACAACGCGAAGAAAATTGCGATGCGAACGGCGAATAATGAACGCGAGGAGACTGTAAAGAAAGGTGCCTCTTCTCCCTAGTCTCTTCCCGTTTTTCCGCTCCTCGTCTTTATCATTCGCGCGCGTCCTAATTTTCGCGCCAATACGGCCCACTATCGGAATGCCTGGAACACATTTTCAAACGTGTTTCAAAATCTCACGAAGGCAATGTTGAATGACGAGAGTTTATACGAAACTTTGCATGACGCTACCAACGCTCGCTACATAAGTCGCATACGATAGTCGCAAAAAAACGTTGTATCGGCTGAATCGGTCTTTACAGTTCCCGGAATGGGTGCTATCGGTGTAAATAGTTGACCTATTCACCCGTGTCTGATTGGTATAAATTGATCAGGTGACGTGACGTTGATAAGTGGAGAGAGCATAATATCCATCCAGCGAAAATGCCTCGATGTATAGAACTCACCCGCGAAAAAAATTCTCATTTGTTCTTTGAATTCATTCAAACAGGTTGCTTGCATTGTATTTTTATCCTGCACGTTGTTCATTTGTCTTTTTTACTTTAACTTTGAAGGTCAAAGGTCAAATTGGTGAGCTGTAAATTCGGGAAGATACCACCTACCCGGGATAAACTTTAGTACATGGCGAACAATAAAAACAATAGATCCGAGTGTTTCCGTCTAGAGACAATTGGTTTGACAGTTTCCCCTTGGAAATTTGATGTTTTTGCAACTAGCTTATAAGCCATCCAAGCTTTGGTTCTCGGGCTAATATTTGTTTTAAGAACATCAAATTTCCAAGGGACAACTATCAGTCGACAGTCTTTTGAGGGAAACAGACATAAACTGAAAACAGTACATTACTTTGGACTTGACATTGAGGTTTAATTCGCTTAAACACGACAATATTTATGCTTACGTACAGTGTATGACACTTCACCTTGGGCTGTCACCTTGTAGTGGTGGTGAGGGTCGGGTGTCTCAATGACCCTAAAAGCTGTGCCGGCTGGGACTCTAGTCCCTGGCAGGTCTAACCATGCCGGATTGGTCGAGGGGTAGTGGCCAGACAAAGAACAGCCCCTGGTCCTCCAGGTTGGGGGTTGGGCGGTGGGCCAATCACCCACCCCCTTAAAACAAAGCAGATTACAGAAACCTTAAACACTCGAAGGCAATCTTCTCTTGGGGCCAATGTGGTACCTTGCTTAAGTAACCAAAGCATGACGCCCTTGAGCCAAAGCCGAAAGGAAGATCAGGAGCTGAACAAACCACTAATGACACCAAGGGCTCAGATAAGAATAGGGAACTGGAAAAATGTGTATTACATCGTTCTTTCATAGGTTATTTAACGGATAAATCATCGTTGCCAGTGGCTATGCTCCAGTTCTTGGCGGATGCTAAGGATTCCTTCTTCACTCTCGGACCTTTGGAGTGCTTTGGCTCTTCCGGTCACACATCTAGTCAAGTGAGCAATGCTAATTTCATCTCGTCTGCCTGCAAATTGGTCAACCCACCCCCCACAGTTGATAAAAGCATCCCCCTTACTTCTACCCAGACAGCAGTAACGACGCCTCAAGCAAGAAAAAACGTCCACCACTACACCACCCCCAGGTAAACCTAGAAATACACTGTATCCCCCCAAACCTCATGTAACCATGACGACCACTATCGCAACGCACAAAACCTCAACTACTATGGTGACGTCTGTGTTAAGTCACGATGCCAAGAACGATGGTGTGACAGTACATTCTTCCATTACCACAGGTAAGAGTGGCGTTACAGTGCGCTCCAGCATCACCACCAAAGGCAAGACTGACATGCAGCCGACGGAGAGAGCAGACAAACCCAATTCTTTAAGAGTGGTGGTGATAACGAATGGAAGTGTTTCTTACATCACTCACGTCAAGAGAGGAATAGTCTACGACGCTAGGTTCATTATCCTGGTCACGTATTCTGTGCTCGCCTTTATTATCCTAATTTGGGTGATTACCTTCGTTGTTGTGAAGCGGTCCGGTCGAAGCTACGTTTGCTGCATTTCGTGCAAGAGCTGTCGAAGGATAAAGAATATAATAACAATAAAAACTTTATTTATCCACGGAATCCTTACCACTAAAAAGTGGTCTTCTAAAGAGCCTTCTAAATATGCTGGATATTGAGGTGTATCGTCACTCGGTGCGCACTGATTCCCCGGATGTGGTGCAGTTGGATGACACGAACCATGGCGCAGTGGAGTATGGGGCGTACAGTATTACCAATGGGCAAACAGTGTATCATGCAGTGCATCGAGACTCGCATGTCAGAAAATACGTGTCCTTCTCAGCGTCAACTTCCAAACTGTGCACTCTGTAAAGGTAAGGAAGGTGAAAGCAAAACACAAAAGCACTTGTCAGCACAGAACGCTGAATCCCTTTCCCATTTTAGATAATTCTACTGCTGTTTAACGATCTTTCCTACTTCACTCGAGGAATCTCCCCATTGTGTCGAATAACAATCTCGTACCCAGAGTCCTCGGGCTCTTTGGCCAGCGGTTGGTCCGCAGGAGAGACTCTGGGTTACTGAAATTTTATTATCGCAGGATTGCTGCGGTAAAACAATGCAAGCCGTTACGGGGCCGCCTCCTGGCGACCAACCGCTGGCCAAAGAACCCGAGGACTTTGGGTACGAGATTGGTCAAATAACGGAGCGAGTCGATAAATAGCCGCTGTTCGGGAAATAGAACCTATGTTGGCGGAATCAAGGAACTGAACCCCCCCCCCCCCCCCCCTCCCACACACACACACACCTTTATTTGCGGGAAAGACAAGAAATTAATTAATTAATTAATGTCAACTTGCTTGACGTTTAATTGCCGTTAATCAAATCTTTTCATTTGTTACTTATTCTCATCCTAATTTGCATTTTATTTTTTCCAAAGAGGCTCCTTTGTTATCAGCGATCCAAGTTGGTTTGAAATCAGGATAAACCAGTGAAGTAAAATGTTTGTAAGGAATGCATTCTGGGCATTAGCGTCTTGAGCAGTAGTCGATAAGAGCATATTTAGCCTCCGTTTAACTTGTTCGGGACCTAGACTTGGACATTTGAAAGTTGTAAAACATGGATAAAGATTTGCGTCCAGGCAGCGGGTAAAATGGAGCATACATGAAGTCTGGAGGTTCTGGGCTTATGTAGATTCTTTTATACCAGTTTCAGATCTTTGAATTTATATACGTTTTCTTGTCCGAAATGCAGAATAAAATTGAGATCTATCGATCTGTTTTTCTTTGGTGACCTGGATGCAAGTAATTAGGAAAAAGAAATTAAACAGGACAATTTCGTTGCTTTCATTTGCACATATAGGGCCGGTCGTTTGAGCATGAAAGCCTATTAACACTAAGTCGTGGTAAAATGTTAACAGTATTATTTAAACGCATTTTCACTTTACTGCTAACGGGGTCGATTAAATTCAACCTTCTTTGACGAACAGAGCTCATGACCGTGTGACACTTTGATGTTACTTATATGCTGTCATAGCTACATTCCTCCTAGAAGGAGAGAGGAGAGAAATTAAAACTCGGTTTAAGCTTAGCTAAGCTTCCAAGTACTCGAGAGTATGCTGCTTATATCAAGGTTAATAATAATAATAATTTATATTATATAGCGCTATTAACGTTTGATGATCAACAGCGCTAGCTTTACAGGAAGTAAATTAAAGCGAGTGTTTTTTTTTCAAATTCATTTTCGTTCACTGTTACATGCTTTTATGTTATCACAGAGACACACTCGAAGGTTGCGCTTACCTAAGACACCTTAGTGTGGTCTATATTGTCTTTTTATTTTTCGACGCGTTAATACGGCACGTGCACGAGTTTGCTAAGATTCCAATTATTTATTTCGTAAAAATGGCCCTGTTATCTAGAAAAAAAAAAACAATAATTTAAAACCATCTGTTTAAAATGCAAGTTCACAAGATTTCTAGACGTACCAATAAGGTGCTGCATGTGATGTGTTTTTTCTTTCTTTCTCTCTTTTACATATATTTTATTTCTGGGCCCGCAGTAATTGGCTATCTACATATTGATTATGATGCTTTTTTTTGTATCATAAAGGCAAAGCTAATAAAAAAGAAAAAATAATAATAATAATAATAATGGACGAATATGAAGTTCACACCTGCCACCAGGTTGTTGGTCCCCTTTAGGCTGAATACTTTTTAATCAATTATTGATTAAGGTATTGTCAAAAATGAAATAAAGGGTAGCAAGTATTAATACCAAAACAACTGATTTGTATAGAGAAGCAATACAACTGATCTTGGAGTGGTTTGACGGAACAGCCCAAGGGCAGTTACAACCATTTGACGAAAACTAGCGTCTAACATCCAAAAATTCCCTCTTTATGCGATTTTTGCAGGTCTAAACATTTTGCATCTCTTAGCAGACAGGTTTTACAATAATTTTTTTTAATTGTGATTGCGCATGGCCGTTTGATACAACCAGAGCGAAAGCCCATTGCTTGCGCGCACATGTAGAAAACCGCGCGCTGTGGGACTCGTGCCCGTACAACAATGATAGCGAGGAAGAAGAAGGCGTTTATAGCGATAAAACTGTCGAAAATGGCCATTTCAACGGCGAATTTTAACCTTTTTCGCAAATGGTTGTAGCGTGTTTTTCTTGTGGTCTCTCTTCAGGGTTTGTATAGCGCAGTCTAAAGCAGTTACAGTGTAGACATGTTCCTCAGCCTTCATATTGTTGGTGAATCGATTTTTTTAGAATGTAACTTAATCAGTAGACACTGAGATCCCTTTACAGGAGAAAGGAATAAAGCTTTTAGACAATCGCAGAGTATCGAAGAATCTATAAGAACGGTTTTCAATTGAGTGTCGAAAGTAATTTCGTGGTTGTTTTATTTAATTTGTTTCATTACGCTCTAAGATTGGTTAGGAAAACTAGCTCCACTTTGTCAGCCAATGACAGACAAAAACAAACCAATCATGATTTACGTCTATATACAGTTGCTTTGAATTCTGATTGGGTCATTGCGCTGTTTGCGTCTGCTGTGATTGGCTAGAATAATAACTTTGGATTTAGTTCTACAACGCTCAAATGAAAATCATTCTATTTAACGAATTAAGTTCCTTTCAGCTCACTAATCACCAATGTGGAAAGCTTTGTACTTACGTAAGCTCTGAAAGTTGGAAAACTGGAAATTTTTTTACTTTGGCTTTTGAGTGTTAGGTGCAGCCATAAGTAATTGAGGGACTGGTTACGAAATGGTACTGCAATTTATCTACAGAATCATTTCCTTATTAACGTTCACAATACATCTGACTATCTTAACAGCAACATTTTTATTGCTTCTACACGTTTCAAAATCTATTTGAGCATGGTCAAGGCAAAAACTGCCAACAAAAACATATAACAAAGGAGTTTGACTGGCTTCTTTACTATCGCGTTTTAACGAGAATAATTTGACTTCTGCTTGGTTTGTCCCTTTTAGGAGTCTTCATTGTTGTGTCACTTGACCTGTACTGTAGCAATGCAATGAAATTTATAAACCTATATTTGTCAAGGAAAAGGTTGTTGCTGTTGTTCATTATTGTAGATGATATAATAATAATAATAATAATAATAATAATAATAATAATAATAATATTAATAATAATAATAATAATCAGAATAAGGTATATTATCGTTTGTCTCACGATATAGTCACTTGCAACGATTCAACGTTTCGACACCAATCACAGGCGACCTTCGTGATATAAATGGTGCCGCGTAATCAGTCGACTTCATCGCCTGATGAAGACTTGCAGTAAGCAGTCGAAACGTCGCAATCTAGATCGTGAGATGCAGTGACTACATCGTGAGACAAACGATAATACGCTCTTAAAACTATTTTTCTTTAAGCGTATTGCCCTAAGATTCTGCCGTGCTTAGTGTTAACATCGCATGCGCTCCGTGCTAGCCGCTGAAAAAAGGTCGTAGATTCGCCACAAAATCGCCATGAAATCGCCGCTAGTTTACACGGGCGATTTGGAATCGCCGCAAAAATCGCCGCTTAAATCACCGCTAAAATCGCCGCAAAAATCGCCTGTGTAAACGGGCCTTAAGGTATAATTGGATAACAACCTTTTTACATGTGAACAGCTTTAATCGCCGTGGAAGCGAAGCAAAAACCTTGCTGAATAATTTAAAGAAAGACCCAAAAGCAGGACTTCATTTGTTTCTTTAAGGGTTCTTTAATGCAGAAAATTTACAGCTGAAATTTATTTTTGCAAACGTTTGCTCTTGTTTGACAAAATTAAGGTAGACTACCTCCTTAAATGTAAACATTATAATGAAATTTGTTGCATGATGGCATTATATTCCAACATTCCGAAAAAATGTAGCCAAATTACAAGATGTGCGGCTACCAACATTACTTTTCCGGCTTGTCGCGTAAGCCTGGGGATTCAAACTCCGACATTATTAATTGAAAAAGCTGTATAATTTGAGCTGCCGACGAAACAATGATTGCAGTATATGTCACTTTCATCTCTTCACTGACTCCTACGGATCAATGACGAACTTCCAAATTGCCATTCACAGCTCAGTTGGTAGAACACTGCAGCGGTATCCAGAGGTCATGGGTTTGAATCTCTTTGAAGCCTGAATTTTTAGGCTTTCAGTTCATAGCTGCTCCATTTACATAAACGACTGCGATAGCAGCTCTATTATTTACACATTCGCTGCATCTTAGATTACAGAATAATTGATATCAACTGAAAATATCACCCACCGGATGAGTTCTACTCTTAAAAGGAAAGCAATGTAAAACTGTTGGAAATACAACCTTAATATCTAATTTCTTTGGAAAAACTGGAAGAAATATTGATTATCAGATAAACAGCATTTGATTATCTTCGCTTTTAATTTTTCCGTGCGCCGCCATTTTGTATTAATTTTTTATGACGCCATTTGGCTGACCATTCCACTGTACTGAAAAAGAAGGCGACTGGTACATTTACCCATAATTCTTAGCGAAGGAAAACGCTAAAATCGCTAATAAAAACGCACAGAAAAGGTCTAAAAACTTCAAATCTAGCATACACAATATTGTTAATACAGGGACGAAATTCGCCAATAATATGGCCTTCTGTGTGCTTATTGGCTGCGCTTCGTTCGCAAGGTGTTGTGGTAAGATGTACAGCCGTCATTGTCTTTCCGTGCGGAGCATTAACTTCAACATTAGGGAACTTAAGCAACGACGACGGCAACGGCAAAGAAAACGTCACTTGAAAATATAACTTGCATTCGCGTTTCTTCTACTACTTCGCGATTATTCGAATTCGTTCAACTCGTACAATATGGGCGAAGTATCCTGGAAATCAATTAATAAGAACGGCGTTCAAGTAAGAAGGAGAATGAAAAATTCACAGTCATATCCTCTCGTTCTCCACAAAACCTTGAATTTGGTTAATTTTAAGTTGTTGTTTTGCTGATGACGGCAAAGAAATGTACAAAAACATATAGCCCACGTGCAGAGCGATTGTTTTTGCTCATTATACCTATACTGTTTTGTGGCGTTCTCGTTGCCGTAACCGTCGTCATTGTTTAAGTTCCCTCTATTAGGGAGCTTCAGCAACGACGACGGCGACGGCGGCAAAAACGTCACTATTAAAAATATTCCGCGTTTTTTTTAAACATCCTCGCAATTATTCCAATTCGCTTTAAATGTCAAATGCAGGTGAAATTTCCTGGAGTTGAATTCTTGGAGACCGCACATAAGTTTAGAAAGAGAAAGAAAAATTCGTCGTTGTGTGTTTACGTCCTCCATAAAACGTCTCATCGGGAAATTTCACGTCCTAGTCGTGCAGTGACGGCAAAGAAATGTACCAAAAAGTAAAATGCACATGCAGAGTTGTTGTTTTGATTATAAAGCCCCCCCCCCCCCCCCGCCCCCATTTTTTTTTTTTTTTTTTTGATGTTCTCGTTGCCGTCGTCGTCGTCGTTGCTAAAACTCCCTAATCTGACAACAACGGCACCCGAATGACGTCAGAAAACCAATATGGCGGCACGGAATAAATTTTAGATGGCGATAAAGAACTTCTAATGTTTAGTACTAAAATTGTTATTTCTACTCTTTCAACTAAGGCTTGGAATTTACACATTAGAGGTTAGATTAGAGGTTCCTTTTCATTCTTTTCTTATAGGAGCCACACCGCTTTCTTATTTTTGTTTTTCTGAATTTGAAATATTGTATATTGTTGTTTACAAATCATTACTTTTTCAAGAATATTCAGTAAGCGTTTTTCAATAAACCTTTTTTCAACAATCGATTAATTCCAAACGTTCAATTGATATATGTAATTAAGGAACGGTTTTGACTATTTTAATTCATGATAACTGGCAATAACCAATTATTTTATGGCCCCCTCTTTATATCTTTCGGTTATCTTAGAGCCTGTTGATTGGTATTGCGGTTTCCATGGCAATCTGCGACTGATGCGGCGACTGTTCTCATACTTATTTGCTCATAAGCAAATTGAATTGGCCTTCTATGACATCACGTCAAAGAACAAAGGATATAATCTTCATCTTGCAAGTTTTGGAACGGTGTAAGGTGCTTGCTTAAACCCAGTATGACTTGATTCCACTTGTGGCGTTGCCATCCGCACATCTATCATTCCCACCATACTGCGGCAACTGTCTTCCCCGTAAGGAAGCACGCTTGGTCACTAGGGGTAATAACCTGGAGGGGTATCAAGCTGAGCCAGCCGGAGGTACAATGTATTCACCACGTTTACTGTGAGTTCGAACGCACATTATAATACGAGGAAGTCCAAACTTCATGGATAGAAGTACAATCACCACTAAGGCCGCGGAGACACAACTGCTATTGCAGACATCTCGCTGTTAGTTTCTCCATTTCCTTTGACATTCTTACGTGTGGGGGTTGTTTGTATCCTATGTTTTACATGGCCACTGTGAGGTGTTGTTATGGTAACATTAGGTGATCTCGTGGGTGTATTCGTACAGTCTTTCGCAAAAACGCCGTCATCTGCAGGGCAAGAACTTCCATTGGACACTGTCACAGTTTTCTGTGTAGTCCATGTGGTTGAGGATGGTGTTGGGGTTGATGAACTTTCAACATTCGGACAACCTCTTACTAATCGAGAGTCGATCTTTTGTCCTTGCGGTTTTGGCTTTATTGTGGGAATCTCTTCTTTATCTGAGTTGCCCCAACATTCCAATGGCCCAAGTGTAAAATCGGACCTAGCACTTTTCTTGCTGAATTCTAGTCCGGTAACAGGCAAGGTGCTTTTATCTGTCAAATAGCCCTCGTCCACTCTCCACTGTCGATCCTTGTTGTCACAATTGCAAAACTTAGCTGTACCCTCGCAAGATGATGGCTCAGGCATTCCGCATGCGCATTTTTTACTACCGGGATCAGCCCCACCCCAGTAATCTTGTCTATTTCCATCATGTGACAGCCAAAACGCGTGCGATGGCCCGTTGGGCGAGTTAAGAAGCTTGGAACTGAGGCAATGAAACCGGATGTGTTGTCGACATTTCTTGCTTTTCCTGATCAGCTCTCTAATTTGTTCCATGCTGTCAGTGCTAGTGTAAGTTACATCATGCCTAAAAAGCGAACCTACGATTCTGGTTTCTCCAACTCCAGTCTTAGTCATCTTATTATGAGTTATAATTGTGTACGTTCGTGATAAATCTTGTGTTATGTTACACAGAGCAGTGTAGGGTGTTCCTTCACCTTCGGAATCCAGCAAACAATATTGACTGCTTTTTAACCCCAAGGATCGGTAATACTCGCAAGTAGGCTTGTAAATTGAAATGTCGCATCTTCGTCCTTCAAACTGTGTGTATTCGCAATCACAGTGATAACCCTTCCAGTCTTGTGAGCATTTCCCATGGTTTTTGCACGGATTTGGCTCACAGTGATTCAAGAGGCGACACATGTATTTTAAATCGTCATTGGTGTGTTTGCTTTTCTTGAGATTCTTTAATGTTATTCTTTGACTATCGATTTGTAAATTTAAAAGACAACCAACAAATCCTGGAAAGTCCTTGTCATAATTACCAAGAAAGATCTTAAAACGAGATTTATTAGCAAAATCCAACATCAGCAACAATGAGTGGTTCAGAGGCTTCGTTCTTGTTTGTCCGTCCAGTTGCAAGCGAAGTTCCCGCTCTCGGACACTAGCGTTCACTTTATGCCATTCACCATCGTCAAGCTTAGAACCCAGGGTTAACACGGTCTTTGAACCATTCGGAGCAGTGACGTCATAAAACAATGCGCCGCCTGACAGGCGTAGATGCAACTTGACTTTAACTGCGCTTCGTGACAACAATAAGCCTTCTTTGGTGTGTGAACGAAATTGGAAACTGGTGGAAAAGGTGTCGTTATCAGCAGGCAGCTTGCGAACAGTGACCTTGTATCCTGTGTTTGGATTCGCCATTGTCACCACTCTGTAGTCAAGTTCCTTGCATTCAAACTTAACTGTTCCGTGGATTTTGTACCCACTGCGTTTATTTGCTGCTTCTCTGAGGAGGTTTTTACCTCGGAATATCAAGTTTTCGATACACCCGCGGAAATTCTTTGTTACCGTTAGGAGGTTAATCTTATAGTCAGAGAATCTCATTCCCCCAATAAAGAGATTTCCTTTTAGATTAAGGTGAAAATATACCTCTCGGATGATTTTTGATTGACTCATCGAGTCCACCTGAAGTGTGACTAAATGGCGCTGTTGAGTGATGGTAACTTGGTGCCAGTGGCCGTCGTTTAGCTCCTCTCCGGGGATGACGATTTTCAACATTGCCCGTCTCTGATCTCCTCCAAAATAGGCTTGACAACTAAAACACGCAAAACAAAGTGAAACATCGAGTGAGTGTTTTGGCTAGTGATTTCAAATTTATAGCAAAAGTCCTTGTTATTTAGCAAATAAAGCACAAGTCAAAGAAATTCACAAAGCTCTCCTAAGTCAAGATGTGTCTTGAGTACTGTTTCTTAACAAAAGCCTATTGTTGGACAGCAAAAGACTATTGTTGGACAACAAAAGCCTATTGTTGGACAACAAAAGACTATTGTTGGACATCAAAAGCCTATTGTTGGACAACAAAAGACTATTGTTGGACAACAAAAGCCTATTGTTGGACAACAAAAGACTATTGTTGGACAACAAAAGACTATTGTTGGACAGCAAAAGCCTAAAGACTATTGTTGGACAACAAAAGACTATTGTTGGAAAACAAAAGCCTGAAGACTATTGTTGGACAACAAAAGCCTATCGTTGGACAATAAAACACTATTGTTGGACAACAAAAGGCTATCTAAGGCGTGGTGACATACCCTCTTTATATAACAGACGGCTTCAAGATATCACAGCACTTATGTACAAAGTCAAACATGGTCTTGTATCTGACTGCGTTTCTCAACTATTTGTCCGCAAAGGCTCTACACACTCGCTAAGGAGTAGTGACTTTGTATTACCTCGTTTTGAAACTACACGTTATGGCGAGCACTCTGTTAGATATCTCGGGCGATTCTTATGGTCAAAACTTACCGACAATCAAAGAGATTCGCCCAGTTTACCTGTTCTTATAAACAAAATAAGAACCTTGCTGGCATTTTAATTAATAACAGCAATTGCTGTAATCTTTGTAGTCAATAGAATCATTTTAGTTTTTAAATTTTAATTTTATCTTGTACATAAGCTATACAGGATCTCCCATATTCGTTAATTTTAATCACTTTTTTGTAAATATCTAACCTTTACTAGTATGATATTATTTTATTAGTGTCCCCAATTAGTCTACCTAGGTTAAATATTAATACATCGACACAGGTTTTACTTACTTACGTACTTTACTTACTAAAGGAACATTTACCGTGTCATTTACTGATTAACACATCATTCTCATTTATTCACCAGGCTTAACATATTCCATCATATTATTTCCACCGCGCATATGCCACACATTGACATTCCAATCCCAGCAGTATGCAGGATGTTTGTCCCATGAACCTCAATTTAATGGCAGTGGTAGAGCATCTGATCTAGTAATCGGAAGGTCTTAGGTTCGACTCCTGATAGGAGTACTCAGATTTTTTTCCCGAACATGTCTGCGTCATTTACTGATTAATACATCATTCTCATTTATCGGCACCAGGCTTAACATATTCCATCATATTATTTCCAAAGATATTTCAGTTTTGCGTTGATAAAATAGCAGGTGTACGCGCACAAACTCAAACAATTTCAGTTAAACGTATCAACAATGGCTTTTGTTTCAAACGTGGGAAACACAGCGAAAGTGTACAAGAATTACACACAATATAGTCACCATGATCATCGATGCAGTTTTTTTTTGCAGTTGCTATTTTGCTCATTCGCAGGTGTTTACTTGAGAAATCTAAACACAGCAAGTAATGCACTTTTTATCTAATTTCCTTCTTGGTATAGCGTTTGCTTATTGCTTTTTGTTTGGTATTTCGTTCAGTATTTACATTTATAACATGCTTGATTCAAGCTGCAATGTACAAGTCGTTCTTTTTTTTTTTGATTATCATTTGTTTAGTCAATTTTCTGATCAATAAGCGGTGTCCAGCAACGACTAGAGAATGATGATGGATATGTTTGGACCAAATATAAAGGTGATATATTGTTTTACCCCGTTTAATACAGAGGTACTTTTACGCAGTTTATTACTATGCGGGAAGAGCAGATCTATGCAAGGGCTATTGGAATCCAATAATAAAATTGGGGGTAGCTACGTAATTTTTTTTAGAGATAATTAAGAAACAGTAATTCTAAAAAGTGCTAAAATACAAAGCAATGTACGGAATTTTTTTTTTTTATCAAATTGAAGCTTTTTTATCTCTGAAAAAAGCATTGTTTTCCCCAACTTTCTTTCTTAATACCAAGAGCACTTGCTAAGTTCTGCTCTCTCTGCATAGTTTTAAGCCGCGCAAAAATATCCCTGTATTAGTAGGCACCACCCATGCGAAACCTGAGTATCTCGAAATGCCCAGAAGGTATGCTCAGTAACAAAAAGTAGGCACCGCCCTTTTAAGGTTCTCATTTTTGCAAACAATAAGCAAGGAAACGCACAACGAAAATGCAGGATCTGTAAAAGATCTAATCAGCCAAAATATAAATGACTCAAATTTCTGCAAGGCTGGGCTGCGTAGAAAACTTAACACGACAGCGACATGATAGAGACCAAACAGAAAATCAATAGAATGCGGCAATCGTCATTTTTGGTCTTTTCACCATCAATAATACATATGTTTTCATCATTCAATGAAAGTTTTTGCCGACATAAAGAGAATACAATCAGAGGGTGAATAATAGGTAATTATGCTAATAAAAAAATCAAAGAAATAACTAATGTTCAAAATCAGTCAAAAATACGAAGAATCGAGGAAGGGAGGTCTTGATCTAAACCTGAGCAATTCAGATCAGAAACATAGAAGTCGCGTATTTCCAGTGATTTTATACTAATATCGCTTATGTTTATTTTTAAATCAAAATTTCAGGGAACCAAGTGGTTCATTTTGGTAGATATATGTTCGGCCTTACATATTTAATCGTCTTAGAAATTTGGTTTATTTGTGAAGAAAATCTAAATTTTTCTGCGGTTAAATGTCAGCTCAAACTTTCTTAACACTGGAAAACTAATTGTTTTCGTTTTCAAAGAGGCAAATATGTCTTTAAAAATGCGAGCAAAGGGCAGCGAGTATTTTCATAAAGCCAACCCAAGTCAACTAGTAAATTTGGAACAAAGATTCCGCTCCCTTAAACTTTCTATAACTTAAATTTTGAGCTAAACGGCATCCGAACAGATCAAATTGTATCAGTTGACACAAATATGTCCTTAAAAGGGCACAAGGAGATCTGGAAACATAGGAGACAACAATTAATGGTTTTAGTGGAGGGTTCCCTGGTTATGTCTTTGCGAATGAAATCGGAAGTCTAGAGTGGAAGGCAACTTTTCCCAGTGGACCTTTTGTTTTTGATGAATCATCACAACAATAATACGGAATAATTTAATTTCTTTGCTGAATCGTTTGATTCCGAAGGCCTTGGAGACCAAACAGCATTATACGAAAAATGGTTGCCTGAGAATTAGCTAACAACGGGGCTGATTTCTTGAATAAAAAGTCTCGGAAAGGAACACATACATAATCTGTAAAGATCAATTTTTCAGTCAAGGCATCTGGTTTTTGGCGCAGACTAATATTTTAAAGAGCATTCACTGCCTGCAACTTGAGAGACCGATTGACACACCCATGCGGAAGTTAAAAAAATATTCAATTCTTTCACTCAAGGACTTTTACGGAACGTCTTTAAACAAACAGCGAAACAAACTGTCCAACAGCAACATCAGACTGCTCACTAGTTTTCAACTCAATAGTCACACCATAGGATTTGGCCAACAGGTTCAAAGTTAACACACTGTAAGCTAGAACCAGCCTTGTACGGCACAAGGAAAAGTACTGCAGACAGCCTTTCATTTGTCTCAGGATCACACCTCAGGATTTGTTCTACAGACTCAACAAGTCAAGCCATGTTGCAGAAAAAGTATCAGGCAATTTTCTGTTTTCTTTCAAAGCCCACAGTTTTTTAATACTCTTCGTTCTGAGATCACTAGCCCCGGCTATATCTCTCGCGTCCTTCAAAAATAAATTAAATGATTTCTTCAATAAGAACTATTATTTTTTTAATACAATTTGTTCTCCGATGTACTGTCTCTAGCTCATCCATAATTAAAGTATGCCTGTTTATTCACTCCTGTATTTCGAAAGAAACATAATTTCTTATAAGCCTCGTGGTTTCGTTTAGGTTTCCTCGCTAATTTAACCTTTCACTCGAAAACCTGTAACTTGTTTTGTAATTTGTAATGTGTGTTATCTGGCAAAATAAAATGTAAATGTACGCCATGAGATAGCACATCCCAATTAACTTAATATTTCTCAGCCACTTTAAAACTTGTATCAATTCTCTTCCTGATTTTAGACGAAGGAGGTAAAAAAAAGATTTCTCATTTTGGGCATAAATGAGAACCTTTTCCTGCTCCAAAATGTTATAAAAGAAATTTATAGGAAGACAGAGAAAGGCACTAAGGTTGAGTTCGATCGACCGTATTTTCATTCCGGAATAGAGTCAATCGAACGCGCCTTAAAATCGTTAAAGGAACAATGAACAACATAGGTTATCACATTTTGCTGGTAGGATTGTTGTGGTCTCAATGATTTAAGCGGTTAAAGTGGGAAGAAAATCTGATTATGATATCTGAACGCCGCAAGAAACCAAAAAAAATTCCTTGATACAGCTGTTTTAGTAATTCCGTACATTTGTCATTTTTGCATAATTCGATAATTTGAAGCACTCTGTTTTAAGCTTACGTAATACCTTAAGATTGCCTTTGAGGACGCAGGAGACACCCTTTCAACTTTTATTAATTAATAGAACTGAGAAATTTTCTAATTTAATTGAATAAAAATGATGAAGTTCTGAGTCTTCGTGCCAAATATCTGACAAAAGTTTAGCAGTAAGTTTGTTAACAAGCTGTCTATATGCAAAGTGCGCGAGTTTGCTTAAGCAGGGCAGCTTTAAAACATTTTTTCGAAGAGTAACAGTAACATGCAGGAAACAACCTCATAAAAATTGTTTAGCAAGGATCGCGGAACTTAGATAGTGCATAACACAATGTCAGACTATGGGGTTTTAATTTTAGTAATATCTTATTTGAGTTTTGGCAGGAAAAAAGTAATTGTGATCGTTGTGCTTGGCCTTCGCTGAAAAGGGTTGCTATGAATTAATCATTTGATTTTGGAAGTTTGTCGGTTGTGTAATCTTCTAAAATAAAATGGATTCCCTGAATTATCTCACACCTCGAACGCCTGGTCAATTTCTTGGAACCTGCCGAGCGAAACGATCTTGTCAGCTTCAGCCCGGCTTCCCAAACAGTCGAAAATAAAATTATTTCTAATTTTGACAGAATCCCCGCTAATTTTATTATAATAGGTCTCTATCGTTGGCAGTTAAAGCAAAATATTTTTTATTATACGAATCAGTTCTTGACCGAGAAGACGAAATATTGTCAACATATCTTGACCAAAAAACCCACGAAATTCGCATTCAATCCTTGATAAACGGATATTCAAGAAATTTGAAACAAGATTTTCAATACGTCTGCCGTAAATCATAATTTCCTATCAAAGTAAGGTCTTTCCAATCTTTACCATCTTGTAAAAGTAGATTTCTGGTAAAATCAAATAAGCACGAAGTCCTACTATTTTTAAAAATCAATAAATTTCGCCTCGTATTATTGTTTTGCTTCAGTGGTCAGTATAAATATTACATTTTCATCACGAACATACTTCGCCTTCGCCAGATTTTTGCTCGATTTTTGGCTCTTTCGTTAGATCAGTCCAAACCTCGTAACAGTGATTGAACTAACTTAGTCAGCATGAGAATCGAGTGGAAATCTCAAGTTGAGTTTGTGATTCGGATATTGAGGAAGTTTATACTTGAACGAAGAAGTTTATACTTATACTCATTTCGTTTATATTCTTAGGCTAAATTGTGTATGAATCTGGTCGGTCTTGGTAATCTACTTGGCTCCAAAAATTTAGGACTTAGTTTCAGGTTAACTCTGAACGAATGATGCTGTAAGACCGAGTTCCTTTCTAACTGAAATGACACATTTCAAAGCATCTGCGATTAATCTGTAATTGGAGTGGCAATTTCTCGCTTTTTATGCTTGTTTTGACACTTTAATTCACGAAGGAGGAAGGTTGTGTCTAACAACTGTTTACAATTCAACGGAAAAGTCTCCACTCAGTAAACGTGTAAAAACGTATCAAAAACTCACCGCACTTGTCCGTGATAAATGTCGAGAAGAAAGAAGTCGTGTTTCCCCTTAGAGTATAATAGAAGACCGTTTGGGTGAATGGTTTGGAATCGCAGCTGTATCTTAGTCTCCGCCGGGTTATTTGCAACTGATCCCAGCTCGTGTGTAATAAATTCTCGGCCATGAAGTCTCACTTGAGCTGCATCACCTTGCATCGAGCCAACGGTGAGGAAAACCAACAAAACTCCAACAGCACCTCTTAAATCCATGCCGACGTATTTTGAACGGGAAGACCCCTAGAAAGGGAGCAGTTGTTGAATTAAAGGGAGTAATTACAGACGAACAAACTTTAGTTTGCGACTGCGGGCACACCAAACGAGACGAACCATGCTGATTTGCATGAAAGAATAAAACACAATGCTTGTCTGCCCCGCAAGGGAAGTCGAACTGTTTAGTAGCAGCACTATAGATAACTGAAGATTTGCTTGAAGGAGTTTGCAAATTATGTTGTAACCAATGGCGTAATGACTAGCTGATAAAAAATGATTGATTTCCCTTCCCTTACTAAACACCAGGTGTTTCATTTGACGCTTTCAAAACGAGCTTCAAGGATTTCTTTCCGCAAAATCAGTGCAACGAAAATAGGCTTAATAACCCCTGAAAAGTTTGAGAAAATTGAAGCACCGTAATAAAGTTATTTGATATCTGTTTCAGACGATCAGCATGGATTTTAAAAAGGGATCAATTTTACCCTGCAATTTAAACCGATATTTTATAAGATGATACAATTTTTTAGTGACCCGACAAAAAGGAATTTCATTAAAATGAAGACTGGCTTAGCAATTAAAGCCCGCATTGATAAATTAGACAAATCAGCTTTTGTTCTAATTTTATTTTTACCGTCGCTTTGTGTGTGGTCTGTCAGGTAAATTTTTACTGGGAGGAAAATTTTTAATCTTTTGCAATTTTTGTCCAAAAATCCAATAATCGCTCATATTTTTGCAGATTTAACTGGTTCTTTACCCGAGGAAAAGAGCCTCAAAGACTTTGTTAGGGAAATATTAGAAGGTATTTCACAATTTTCGCTTAATCCAGAACTGTAGCTTACTAAAGCGTGGAAGGAAATTTTTTGCAATTTTTTTCGCTATCCTTGCTAGTTTATTTTAGCCTCACTTTATTTTGAATATTTTATGCGAACATTTATCTTCATTTAGCCGAAAACCTATTGAACAATACACGTTGAGTGATAACATCTTATCAGAAAATTTCTTGAAAGGAAAAAAGTTCTAAATCTTGAACCCGATATGTTAGGTTGTCAACCCATTTGAAAGTTATTAACATCGTCGTAGTTTTCTCAGCAACTCCAAAGCTTCTGTCAAGCTTTATGTTTTGGCAGAATGGATTTTTATTTTGAGATTCAACTAAACGTATGAAAAAAAAAAAAATGACCCATTTTCTTCTCCCTGGGGTACTGGTCCTGCTTGTGTTATTGGGCTGCTGTGACCCACAAACAACAAATTTTAACTGAATTTATTTGAAACTTTTTCGGGAAATTTAGCCGGTGAGTTTAACGAATTACGTCAGCTTCTGATTTTTAAATTCTAATCATGTTACCCAAAAGTTATAGTTACTATAAAGATCTGAAGAAGAACCTGTCATTTCAAAATCGTCATTTCCCCCTAAATTAGTCTTACACGATGTGTTATATCTTCACGCATCATTCTAAATAGCCAACTAAATTCGGGAGCATAGTAAACCACAACTTGCTGCAACATGCTTTAAAATGCAAATGAAAATCCTTGGTAACTTGTCACGTAAATTTGTAAAAGTTAAAATTGGATTTATCTCAGAAACAGAGAATAATATCAGAGATAATTTGAAAGTTATCTTATTTTAATTTTTGGTCTATAGATTTTGCCGTCTTCTTCTTTTGACATATCTTCTTCTTAAAAATCACAACTCTCCAGCCGGACATTTTAGAAAATCCTCGTCCGGGGCTATATCCGCATTCAAGATAGCGACTGAGAACGAGGATAATTCAATAAAAATCTTACTGTGTCATTAGAAAAGGTGATGTTCGGGCCAGTATCTCATTATTCTTGTTGACCGATGGGCTATTGAGTGGAAACTTATTACACGGTCAATGTGAATGAAAGTTTTTTGAACCAGAAAGGAAATGTATCGGCAAAGATCAAAGAAGTTACGAGTTTCGTGTCACAAGTTGAACTTCAATTGTTCTTTTTTTCTTCTTCTTCTTCACATGTATGGCCATGATAAAAACGAAAACGTCAGACGTTTAATTTGGAGAATGACGACTGCATACTGATTCTTGTGATCAAGGAGGACAAAGTGATCATAATTCAATATATTGAAATTCCGTTTTATTAGCCCGCATTGCGATAGAAAACTTTAGTGAACAGAAAAAATTCTTTCTTCTTGCTATACGCTAATTAAGAGTGGCGGTCAGAAAATATCAAGCATTTGGTGGCAGAACTCGTGGAATCAATTTCGCTCATTTTCTGGCTACAAAAAGCCCTTAAGTAGAAAACAAATTTGACGCCTTTAGTTTTCTCTAGGAGCGCTTAACGTTCGAGAAAACTGAGATAAACAAACTTGACCCGCGAGGATCCCGAAAGTACCCGCACGGCAGTGTGAAATTAATATTCTGAACTGACTCTTCCGTCGGCAAGGAAAGAGGATCCATGGTATTTTTATACTCGGTATTGACAGAGGAAGCACCGCACGTTTATAGCAGAGTTTGAACTAGACTTAACCATTATTAACAAAAGCAAACAGAGCTTAGGAAAATGTCCCTTTTCTAAACAGGAAAAATCCCGCAAAAACGGATAAATTTTAAAGATGGTTTTCGCTATGTGGTATAAGACCGATTTTTCTTAAACTTTGCCTTTTAAGTAATGTAACGTTGTTCTTGATAATGTATTAAAATCAGCCTGGGTTTTGATTTAAGCACTTCACACGACCGCTTCGAAGTCACCATAATTTGTTTAAAATTCCGACAACGGCTAAATAAACAACCGTTGTTGCGTTACCGTGACAATAAACAGACTAATTTTACATATACCAAATAAGCGTAATGAAAACGAATTTCTTTTAATCTTTACATCCTTTTTAATTACAATAAGGAAAAGTCCGGTCTTGGAACTGATTTTTCTCGTTTGCGCTGTGAGGTTTTTGCTTATAAAACCATATCGATCTAGTACGGACCAGTAAGCGTCTCGATGTCCATTTCTTGAGTTCGCTCAGGTGTCAGATTGCCAATGAAACCGCATCAAAACGAGATCTGTGGGGTTGAAGCTCTCCCCTATGGCTATGGTAAAATGCTCGCCGAAATAAAAATTGGATACCGGTCAAACTTTCCTATTCTGTTTTTAATTCGCTAAATAGCTGGGGTTGTGTTTCACAAATTCCGAAATCACCAATTATCAGTGAATATTAATAATATCACGCATTGGTGTTTACTAAAGTAAATTGAATTAGTAAAGTAAAAGTAAGATAAAT
Organism: Pavona decussata; assembly: GCF_977016875.1. Taxonomy (NCBI): domain Eukaryota; kingdom Metazoa; phylum Cnidaria; class Anthozoa; order Scleractinia; family Agariciidae; genus Pavona; species Pavona decussata. The sequence continues at coordinate 515,362 of NW_028145427.1, read as the reverse complement.
TCAATTACGGAAACTGGAAAATTTGTCACTTTAAATTTGGTTTGATATTCTTGTGCTGTCATGGAAGCATGGAGGTGTTCTTTTAGCTCCTTGGTCGGAGGTCCTTGCTCTTACGACCCCAGAGACAGGAGCAGATCAACTGAAGTAAACTAGTGCAAAAGGAACATCGCCAGTCACAAGTCTTCCTTGTCAATAGCCGATGTAGAAACCGAAATTGAACTTATTCTGACAAGAATGTTTATCTCCTTCACCACGAATGTTTATCTCCTTCACTTTTTGAAATTGACGATTTGTCTTCGACACCGTTCGTCTCTGGGCATTGGCTGGCGCCGAGGTCAGTTCAAATAGGTGTCAAATTTCTCCTCCGGTATCGAGCCATGACAGCCAGGCGCAAAAAGTCGCAAAACTAGAACGAGGACTTCGAAAAAATTCGTGTCATTTGCTATGGAAGAAACTAGGACTATTTATTCCAGCTGGTTCAGGTATGCGTTTAGATAATTTCCATTACCTTTTATGTATAATAAACTGTAAAAACGTCTGATGTAACACTTTACTTTTTTGCACATTCGGTCTTTTCCAGCCCAAAATATTAGTATTCATATGTATTTTCAATTCATCAGATGCGGAGAAAGCCGTTAATTAGATTACACGTGAAGTTTTCAGTGTTATTTATTTATTTATTATTTTTATTTTTCTAAGCTTGGAACCCTAGTTCTAGTGATATTGACTGTGGTAGACAACTTTTTGTTCACTACCTCGTAAAAAGGTTCTTCTCTTGAGGAAAGTAAGACATCATAGTTAAAGCTTTTCAGGCTTGTGTAACGTCCATGCTAAAGAATTATTATCCCTATTAAAGGAAAGTATTGAAAACTCTTCAATTGAATGAAAAGAAGCCTGATCCCAGCTCTTGAAAGTGTGAAGTTTGTGCCTTTGCCACGCCCTAAAGAGGCCTAATGCTAGGATTTTTAGGTCTGCATGCACCGTCCTTTAATCTTTAGAACAAGGGAAGCAGGTTATGATGGTCTAAGTGAAATGAAGAGGCTGAAATTAAAAAGAAATAAGGTTATGTATCTAATTAAGCCACCCCCACCCCCCTTCCCCCTCTATCTTAGGAAGAAGTAAATTTTCGCTATACACTTCAATCAGCGAGTGTAGGTTTTTAAGTCTGTTCCTCCGGTGTATCTTTCGCATTGACGGTTTTTTTTGCTGGTCGCTACGAAAAAGAAAATTCAATAAAAAACTACGGGTATTAGTCATTTGCGCAAAAGTTGTCACAAAGAGTTCGTTATTCTAGATAAGCAGCTGGTATATAAAGCCATACTGTTAAACGCATCCGTAACAAGGGGAGGGGCAGGGGGGGGGGGCTCGAGCCGCGCCCCCCCCCTCCAGAATTTTAAGAAGTGAAAAAAAAAAACAATGTGTCAAAAAATAAATAATTAAAAAACAGTAATAATGTACAACAATCAATCTTTAATTCTGACGCTGCGAGTGCCTTTTCACAACCTTTAATAAATTGTTTATTACCTGACAGTTTCCTCCGCTAACATTTGGCTAACATTTATACAACAGCAGCAAAGGCATTCCTTCCTTGTGAATCGGAAATAAGAACCAAGGGAGTTAAAGATAAGACGACGGTGATGGTAGCGAATTCGAAAACATCATAAAGAAAATTCGCGTTCTTTTAAACTTCATCGCGATAATTCCAGCTCCCACCTTTTTTTTTTTTTTTTTTTAATTTTAGGCGAATCTTCTTGCGGACGGATTCTTACTGCCTGATTATTACCAGACAGTTTCCTTCGCTAACATTTGGCTAACATTTATACAACAGCAGCAAAGGCAGTCCTTCATTGTGAATCGGAAATAAGAACCAAAATCCTCATGACCGATTTGTGTTTGTTAGTAGGGAGTTAAAGATAAGACGACGGTGGTGGTAGCGAATTCGAAAACATCGTAAAGAGAATTCGCGTTCTTTTAAACTTCATCGCGATAATTCCAGCTCCCACCTTTTTTTTTTTTTTTTTTTTAATTTTAGGCCAATCTTCTTGCGGACGGATTCTTACTGTCTGATTCCAAGTTCACTGGAAAAAGAGAAAGGGAAATTTGTCGTCGTCTTTTTACGTCCTCCTTCAAACGTGAACAAGTTAGGTAATTTCACGTGGTAGTCCATACAATGACAGCAAAGGGTCGAAAAGAAATGTACCAAAAGTGTGATGCAAGTGCAAAGTTATTGTTTTGCTTACTATACCTGCTCCTCTTTTAATGTTCCCAATTTGCTTCCCCCACCCCAGTTTTTTAGCCTGACAACGGGCCTGTTAATGCAATTCTTCCCGTCCCCCACCCCTTCCCTACTGCCTACTGACATATCTCAGTGACGATCCAACTAATTTGCATATTTGCTGTCACGCAACATTGTTAGACATGTCTGAATCTTTTCGATTTCTTCTCTTCCCGTCGATAATGGATAAAAGGAAGCGAGGGGAAAACAGAAATCTTTCTGATAAAGCAAGATAGGAGCATTATTGAAGGCCTTGAAGCTGTAATTGGCAGTTTGCCCGTCGCATCGGTTTGTTTGCACGGGCAGTTATTTGATTCCGCCAAACGATGTCGTGGTCGAAATGAGCCAACTTTAACGACCTTTTGTGAAAATCTCAATGGAAAACCCAGCCTGATATTAAGGTATGAAGTACATCAAGGCAATTGTTACTGAAAGCCAACGTGTGAGAATATTTCGAGTTATACCACATACTGAAATGTGTGCTTGACCTTTGGCACTACATTGCAGAGTTCGCCAGCTGTAAAAATATGCCGCTGGTTTTAAATTGTTTAAATTTGCCAGATATCATTACAAACACAAATTCATCGGTTATCATATCAGAAAGAGATTGTCTTTCGATATATGGAATCCCGATTTTCGTACGCTTCTTCTAAAACAAACGCGGAGACAATTAAAAGTGGCGATATTCCTTTTTTAAATTCAATCATTTTTCAGTTCACAAGGCTTCGATCGATTTTCCTGATTTTCTCAAAACGCAAATGTTTCTGGCCAATTTAGGCCACACCATGATTCTTACTTTAGTAAAACCTTATTATGGACAAAAGATGAAAGAAATCGACTCTGCTAAGTTTCGCCAGAAAATTCAGATTTTGCTCGATTTTTCCTGACCGCCACTCTTAGGGCCTCTTCATATGATCCCGGTTACCGGGATGGCTCGGTAAGCGGGATGAATTTTGCAGTCCGTTCATATGGGAAATTTCATCCCGGTTACCGAGATGAAAAGTGGTGACGCGGGCAATCGAGCGTGACATTTACCGAACAAGCCCGGCAAGAATTTTTCATTTTTATCGGTTCTACAAACCTCAAAAGTATTATATCTTTATTTCTACTACGAGAAGGAATTATTTTGAACTAGAACATCTCAGAAATGAGCCGTAATAATGAAATATATCCGTTCTAAGACGCGAATGTTTGGTTATAGACTTCATCCCAGTAACCGGGATACCGTGTTCATATAAGAAAATTTTCGTCCCGGACTCCCGAGATCTCGGTCGCTGAAACCGAGATCTCGGCAACCGGGCTGGCCCGCTTTCTCATATGAACACATCGAATTTTTTACAAAAGAAATAGGAATGAGGCGAGATCTCGGTAAGCGGGCTAGCCCGGTCAATCGGGATCATATGAAGAGGCCCTTAAAGAGCAGTATCGGGGTTTTATGAAACAATTCCAAACTAAAAGGTACGTAAGGGCAACTATATGATTTGGCAGCCAACAGTAAATAGCCGTGAGTGTGGCATTATTGATAATTCACAGTTTATTCATGCTTTAGCGTGCGTATGTCGAGTTTTGATGCACGCGGGAAGTTTGGAGAGCACGAAAGAAGTGTAAGAGTTACTCGAGGCCTCTCTCCTCCGCAGAGGTTCGACGGGGTGTTATGCGTATCCGCTGAACGAAGTGAGTGCAGGCGCAAAAGCTGCGAGGGTTGACTTGGCGGCGAACCTCTGCCAGAAGCATGTCGTTTTCTTGTACATCGATAGATTTCTCGGTCATCTCTAAATTTGACAGTTTCATTCTTGGCGGAAGTCAGCATTTACTTTGTCTCTACAGTTTGCGGTCGTTAATTTTAAGGTGAGATTTCACAATTTCTAGAAAAAAGCAAAATCGTTTGTATTCGAAGCCCCCCTTGAAACCCGTGGAGAGTGGACTTAGTACATTTCGCTTCGTGAAAGTCAACAATAGTCACGAACAAATAATTGCTTTTTCTGGGCTTGAAAGGCCTTTTAGTATTTTATAACCTTATTTTAAAAGACAGTTGTTTCATCACAGTAAATAACAAGCTTCCCGTGAGAACTAAATGCTAATTGAATCACCGAAAGATCATTAAAACTTCTTCTGATTAAACTTGTTTGCAAGATAAAAATATCAAGTTTGGTCGTTTCGGAGTATAGAAAAAAATACGCTTTGATTAAAACATTAAGCTTACTTGGTCTAGTGTCTTTTAAGACTGAATGGACAGTTTTTGTTTGGTCTCAGCTGGCAGACGTTTCCTCAATAAATCATTTCTTTGTAATTGTATGCACTCTTTTATCTCCACACGATCGCCGCTCGTGTAAATTGAATTTCATTCTTGTAGTGATGGTTCAATGTATCACAGCAAAATAAAAGCATTTTCTAAACAGTCATCATGAGAGGAACAAACTTTCCACGATTTCTAAGCATGTAGGTAAGGTTTCATGAGTAAATCTCCCACATCGCGCAACATGACAATTTCACAAACACCCGCCATTTTCATGACATAAGTTCGCACACCACCGCTAGTTACAAAATGACTCCCCCGGATCGATCGCAGCCATATTGGGCGTGGTTTCTGGCAGAGGCTCCCGCCGTCACCTTCCACGGAATTTAACGCCTGCACTCACTTTTATCAGCGGAGCCTCTGCGGAGGAGAGAGACTCGAGGCACCGTCAACATCAACTCTAGGTTCTTCAGCGGTACTCTTTAAACTTCCCAAGTACATTATTGCGTCGACGAAGGGGACGCTTCCTAATCGGGTCGTTGTGCATGTTCCTAAGCGCGAGAAATCGAGAAACGAGGTTTTATGTCGGTTCCATCTTGAAACGTCATAAGTGACGTCCCAATACTGTCCATCATGCCCAGCGTGCGCGTTCCTTAGCGTGAGAAATCGAGAAAATAGGTTGTATGTCGGTTCCATCTTGCATCGTCACAATAGCATCTTGACGTTCAGATACGGTAATCTTAACATGATTTATGCAACCCAGCTAAGTGCCTAAAGGCCTAAGGCGACGCACTGTAATCTTTGATTACTACTTGTAACTAGATATACACACACCTTAATGCTACACCCGCAATTATTTAATAACATTGATAGTGGAAATGTAGCAAATGTACGACGAACAACTTGACAAAATCAGCGGGAAAAAGTTTGAAGAATTTCTTCCGCAAGAAGAAATCTATAAAATAACTAAAAAGGTCTTACCTTCTTTGAAAGATAGTTTTTTTGTTCCTATCAGCATTTAATTCTTTGTTCAAAGCTGTTCTGCAAAGCAAGAAACAGGTCAAATTTGCTTACGCCATCAAGGTGCTCAACAAGATTATGCGGTACGCCTACGTGTATTAAATCTGATTGCGTGGATTCACTAGCTATTTTATTAAATCTTTATGGTCTAAATTTCGGTAAATAACAAGTTTACAGATAGATTTTAAATATACCAGAACTTGCCTGGTATTCTTGGCAGACTCAAAAGTTAACAAAATTTTTAAAACGGGGTTTAATTAAGTTGAACTTCCTCACATTCACCTTGTTTGTCCAGCAAGGCAACCTCCCCTTCGTACATTAATGATAATTCCCGTCATATCAAACCTTCCTTGTTAAGGGAAAGAAAAAAATCCAAATTGGGTGACCCCTACAAGCATCGATTTCCACCACGCCGTATTCTCTGTCAAAAAGTTACATTGCGTTACCACGCGTGGACCGTGACTCAGTAAAACAATGGAATATTAATTTTAATGTCACGTAATTTACATATTCGATTTATCGTGACAGAGTCACAACAGAGGATTTACGCGCCATACAACGAACAATTGCTCAATTAGTCAACTGTTTGACCTCGCTGTTTCTGACGAAACGGAACATTATAGCTGGATATCATTAAGTTATCAAACAACCATGAAGAAGGCAGAGCTCTGTTTTTCAGCTAGCCAAATTTGTCAACCTTTGAATATGTTTCACAGAGTCTGTTAGGATAGTCTTGGAGAAATTGCGCTCGTGATTTGGCATAATACAGATAATAGACCACCTCGCAAATGTGAACGCCATTTTGACGGGCATGCAAAAATTTCTGGCGCTGAACGCCACGCCAAGTGTTTACAAAGATTTGTACGAGGGCTTGGCAGCCGCGCAGAAATTCCTGCATACCCGTCAAAATGGCATCCAAAACTGAGGTCTATCCTTGTTTACGGGATTGCTCGTAAAAATGGCGAATAACAAGTGTGTCCGAAATTCCGCCTGCGCAGCAAAAATTATACATTCGGATTCCGCTCCGTTTTCTGAGTTTTTTTGTGATACCGCTGGCGTAGATGGCCTTTGTGACCTTCCGAATTCGAGATTACATATATTTATTTGTTTGCTTTCTCTAACAAAAGAGCTTGGGGCGGAAACAAACTACATCAGGGTTTTATTCTTACAAATGGCTTTTCATTTGGGAAGAAACTGAAGGAAATCGAATTTCCAACTTATGCCACTGGATACTATACAAACAAGATGCCTATACTGGCATTTACGCGTGATGCTGTGGCGGACTCATTTATTCCAACTGTATGCTTCGCAGATTTATAAAACTATCCTTGCGAATGGAATAGTTTGAGTCACGACGATCGCGTTACGTTGATTCCCTTGTGTTACGCGGCTTAGGGTTTTACCGGAGGTTTCTGAAATTCCATTACGATAACGTAAGCCTCTCAATGACCTCTTTTCAGTCTCCCATCGTGGTCTAAGACTGTCAAACAAAGCACGATTCCTTCTCCATGAACTCTCCAATTTCCACCGTTCTAAATGTCGAGTGCTTCTTAGAGGTTATTCTTTCGATTTACCGTTTCAAAATGGTGAAATTTCCGATTGAAAACGGCACACTTGAGCGCACAACATGTTAACATATGGCGACACAAATTTAATCCGGTTTTAATGAACAAATCAAATAATGCTTTGACGTCACACAGGTTTGGGATGAGTGGGTCCCCTCCCTCGCGATATAAGCGACAACAATGGATTTTGATTGATCTGCTTTTGTTAAAGACAATCAGAACAATACATCCCGACTAGGAGAGGGGTGAGTTTAATGAATAAACAAGATGCCTGCTATACTGGCATTACGCGTGATGCTGTGGCTGATTCATTTATTCCAACTGTATGTTTCGCAGATTTATAAAACAATCCTTGCTAATGGAATAGTTTGAGTCACGAAGATCGCGTCACGTTGTTTCGCTTGTGTTACGCTACTCAGGGTTTCAAGGGAAATTGCGGGAATTCCATTGCGATAACATAAGCTTCTCAATGACCTCTTTTCTGTCTGCAATCGTGGTCTAAGACTGTCAAAGAAAGCACGATTCCTTCGCCAGGAACTCTCCAATTTCCACCGTTTTAGATGTCGAGTGCTTCTTAGAAGTTATTCTTTCGATTTACCGCTTCAAAATGGTGACATTTCCGTTTGAAAATTACGGCACACTTGAGTCCAGAACATGTTAACAATATGGCGATACAAGTTTAATCCAGTGTTAATTAAATGATGCTTTGACTTCACACAGGTAGGGGTGAGTGGGTCCCCTCCCTCGCAATATAAGCGACAACAATGGATTTTGATTGGCCTGCTTTTGTTGAAGACAATCAGGACAATACATCCCGAGTAGGAGAGGGGAGAGTTTAATGAATAAATTAATGTACAGATTGGTGGATACGACGAACAAGAAAAAAAAAAGAAATCGACCCGTTTTTAGACACGGTATACCCCTTCAGGGCATCCCGCGTAATTAATATGCACATTTGTGGCTCAACGAAGAAAAAAAAAAGATACCCGACCCAAACCTAGACACGGCCTGCCCTGCAGGGAATTCCGTGTAATGAAAGCTTCCTCAATCGTCGCTTTGAAGATAAATTACAAACCATCAAATCAGAAGTATGTATAAAAAAATCGACGCTTTTTCAATTAATGCCAGTTGAGATATATTCAAACCACAACCTTGCCGTGAAACACACGAGTAAACGTAAACTCTGAATATGTAAACCAAGATCTGCAGCACACTTTTCGTCTATTTGTCATTTCGTACAGAATACCGCTATTACAAGCTACATCAACCAAACAGAGTCTAGGTAAAAGCAGTTACCTCAAGCAGTGATTGATGTCCTCCTCAAAAAAGACCTCTAAATACGACTAATAAAAACGTTTCGAACTCAACGCCAATCGCTAACTGCAATTGTTACCATCTAACTAAACGCTTAACTTGCTATTCGCCGTCTTTATCAACGCAGATTGCACCATTTCAACGTAACCTTGTACCCAGATTGATTGCACCATTTCAGCGTATTGAACCTTGTACCCAGATTGATTGCACCATTTCAGCGTATTGAACCTTGTACCCAGATTGATTGCACCATTTCAGCGTATTGAACCTTGTACCCAGATTGTTTGCACCATCACAACGTAACCTTACACCGTGATTATTTTCATAGTAGGCAATAACATAATTGATTTTTCGCTCCAAACACGGTATATCATCCCTCCAGAGTGCACATAAACTTGCAAAGATTAGATAGCATTTCATATTGACTAAGCTTGTTAAGAGATCGTTTATTGAGTGAAATTATGACTTTTCAAAGCTTAATTTTCAATCAATTTCAAAAGTTGCTAATGATATCGTAATTGTAAGATCACAGCAATTTCAGAGATACCGGAAATTCTCGTGAAGCAATCTGAGCTGAAAGAAAAAAGCATGGCACTCAGGCTAAAAATAACGGATATCATCCAACTTCATAAAATCCTATTAGCGTTTTCCATGTGTGCATGCAATAGTATGAGTCACAAAGATAGCGTTATGTTGTTTCACCCACCGACGTTTTCGTCAGATACCCCTCCTACCGGTCTGTTTGACGAAATTTTCATCTTTTGTTATTGTATGAAATCACAGCTAACGAAACTAGAGGCGAACGTCATATACTTACTGTTGGTAGCTTTCTTGAGGAACAAATGACCGCAGAAAACAAAGGAATTAGTTAGTCTGAAGTATCTGTTTGTGAGACGTCAGGCGACAATCGAAAATGAAAGTAATTTATTAATTGTTCCTCTGAGGATGTTTATTCTCTGACGTATGCGTCTATTTTCACAAAAATAATCATAAGGTCAAAAATGCGCAATGACCCGCACATTTTTCCTACCGCTATTTGTTGTGAAAATGTTACTCAAGCCTCAAGGCTGTTTAAATCAGATGTTTGAAGAAGAGAACTTAATATAGTCGGTACACGAGCAATATTTTATGCGTTTATGGATAAACTGACAAGGCCCATCGTATTAAAGCTTGAATAACGCGTTGCGTGACGACCCGGGGAGTGATGACGTTAGCCTGGTTTACTTCTCAGTTTTTAGAAAATGGAAATGTTGATACTGTTCACGCGAGCGACGATGAGTGACATGACAGATCATTGACTTGTAAAACAATATTTGTAATACCTCAGGAAACATTCCAAGACACCGTAGTATTGCAAAAATGGCCATTCCGCTGCTGTAGCGTCCCATTTTTGTTGTACATAGACGTATTCAATAAGAAACTTACTGTATTTGCCAATGAATAGGTCATTAAAGGGGAGTAAAAGTGCTGTAAGGTGAAAAACAAAGAGATGATCAAATGCCCCGGTGAACAGGGTCCTAAGTCGGGTATAGCGCGAAAAGAAAAATGATGAACGTTGTTGAAGCTTCCTTTCATCCGAAAGAACAATTGAGTCTTTGGTATGCTACTAAATGCAGTCTTAACACAAAAGTATAAGAATAACAGCTTCCTTAATGGTCGCCTTTTAAGATAAATTACAAACCACAACCTCAGTTGTTGCGAATTACAGACGTAAACGTCAGTGACCCTAAATTAACCTATAGGAATATCATTTTTCGCCTATTTGTGATTTCGTAGAAAACATCGTTATTAATTTATTACAAGCTAGCATTCATCCACAAGCTTGTAATTATTTAATACATCAACGAAACCGGCAGAGTCAACGCAAAAGCAGTTACCTCAAGCCGCAGCAAGTGACGTTCTTCTTGAAAATATTTTTTCTCAATACGACTACTGAATACTTTTCGAACCCAACGTCACTCACAAATTGATTATACGAAGAGTTTAAATAATGGAAATTGCTTCACTTGAAAATTTAAACCGCAGAGAATAAAATGGTACAGTGGAACCTCGATTTAACGAACCTTTATTTAACGAAGTCCTCGATATAACAAACGATATTCTATGTCCCGGCCAAAGTTACAGTAAAATGTAGGGAATAGATCCTCGATATAACGAATTCTTTGATATAACGAACATAATCCGGAAGCCCAAATGTAGAATCTACCTCGATATAACGAATTACAATGTCAACACGTGACAGAAGTTAAACGCTGAACAGATCAACAGTCAGCAAATCCTTTTTAAATCCTTATGGTAACAAGATGCCCCCTAATGGCATTTACACGAAATGCTTAATGTAGCCCCATTTATTCCCCATTGTATGCTTCGCACATTTTTAAAAACTATCCTCCCTTCGCAATTGAAATAATTGAATCATTATGGCCTTATTCAGAGACTGCGTGATATTTTATCGTTGTGTTACTGGGAATCATACCGGAAATAACTCTGGGATAACGTCATGACCCCCGCTTGAACTGGTCTGGTTCCTATTATTTAATCTGTTTGTGAAAGCGTAGTTTCTTCGCTGTGAACTCTCCCAATTTCCACCGTTTAAACTGTCGAGTACTACTTAGAAGTTATTATTTCGATTTACCGCTTGAAAAAGGTTTGTTTTCTTTCTCAAAACGGCAGATCAGAGTCTTAAATTCATACATGTGGCCGCCATTGAACAAAAACAACCTTCTAAATGATGATTTGCTTTGACGTCACACAGGTAGAGATGAGTAGGTCCCCTCCATCGTAATATACGCGCCGATAATGGATTTTGATTGGGCCGTTTTTGTTGAAAACAATCAGAACAATATAGATCCCTTCTGGGAGAGGGCAGAATTTAATGTAGGTTTAATGAATAAATCAACTGGTGATTTGACGTCACACAGGAAGGGATGAGTGGGTCTCCTCTCTCGTGATCATTGCCTAAATAATAGATTTTGATTGGGCCGCTTCTGTTAAAGACAATCGGAACAATACATCCCTACAAAACTGAATGCAAGCCTGCACTACGGCAAAGGGCAGATTTATTAGTGGCCAATATTTCGACTAATAGAATTAGTCTTCCTCATGGCCAGAGCTATACTGAAGGAAAATATAGTAACGGCTCCTTAAATTAAAGTTTGAAAAATACATGGAAAAAATGATTGGCTAATACATGATATGAAGTCAGCGTACTTGTAAATATGAGCTAACAAAAATATAGTAAAGGCTCCTAAAATTAAAGTTTGAAAAAATACATGGAAAAAAATGATTGGCTAATACATGTCAAGAAGACAGCGTACTTGTAAATATGAGATAACAAAAACATAGAAGTGTATAATCAAGGTTCAGCGTTCGTTTTTCCTGTTACTGCCTTCTGGAGATAACGTTTTCCCTCTATAAATTAGAAAAGCCTCGCGTGCCTTACGGCGGGAGGCATTGATGGTGGGTTGTAGTTCGAGAGGGATGAGTCGCATGTCCGCAGAAGAGTGACCTGGTAAGTTGAAGTGTGTAGGGACGGCTGCTGTAGAGTTGGCGTGATGTGGGTTTTTTGTCGCTTGTCTGTGTTCTGTGAACCTTTCACGGATCGTGCGTTTGGTTTCCCCTATAAACTGTTCTTTTTTTTTACATTTTTTACATTCAATCGTATAGGTAAGGTTAGTAGAATTACAGGTTATATGTTACTTTATTTGTCTTGTTTCGCCGGTGTTGCTAAAGTGTACGAAGTTCTTGCATTGTCAATGTAAGGGCAGGTGAGACATCCATGAGTGGAGTTGCAGCGGAAAGTGCCAGAGGTGAGCTTTGGTGTCGTGTTAGTGTTCTTTAGTTTTTCTCGAACCAAAAGGTCGCGAAGGCTTGGTGAACGACGGTAAGCGATGAATGGTTTATCTTTTAATATTTTTTGAAGGCGATCTGTGGAGTTGAGAATAGGTTGTTTCCTGTGAAGTATTTCTTGAATATTAGGTTATAAGTGATCGTGAAGGGGACTGGGGTGTTGAATTTATCTTTATCATGATTATGTTCCTGTAATGTCTCACTTCTGGGTATCTGTTTGGCTCTTCTTTCACAAAACGTTCTTTATAGCCTCCTACACACGGAGAAGAAAAGCTAGACAACTTCATCACATACCTCAACAACATCCACCCTACTATTAAGTTTACAAGTCAACGATCTACAACTTCTATTCCTTTCCTGGACGTTAATATTCAACTCGAAAATGGAAAAATCTAAACCGATCTCTATTGCAAGCCTACAGACAAACACCAGTATTTACTCCACTCCTCAAGTCATCCTTATCATACAAAAAAATCCATCCCTTAAAGCCTAGCTCTCCGTTTACGCCGGATTTGCTCCAAAGACGAATTCTTCGAGTATCGATCAGCAGAATTGCTCTCATATCTCACTAATCTCCTACCTGTGTAACGTCAAAGCATCATTTGATTTACTGATTGGAAACAGGATTAAATTGTGGCGCCATATTGTTAACATGTTGTGGAATCAAGTGTGTTGTTTTCAAACGAAAATATCACCATTTTGAAATGGTAAATCGAAAGAATAACTTCTAAGAAGCACTCGACATTTAAAACGGTGGAAATTGGAGAGTTCCTGGCGAAAGAATCGTGCTTTGTTTGACAGTCTTACACCACGATGGGAGAATGAAAAGAGGTCATTGAGAAGCTTACGTTATCGTAATGGAATTTCCAAGATTTCCGGTGAAACGCTAAGTAATGTAACACAAGGAAAACAGCGTAACGCGATCTTCGTGACTCAAACTTTTCCATTAGCGAGGATAGTTCTATAAATCTGCGAAGCGTACAGTTGGAATAAATGAAGCAGCTACAGCATCACGTGTAAATGCCAGTATAGGCATCTTGTTAGACATGGTATGCCCCTCAGGGCATCCCGCGTAAAAAGAAATCGAACCGTTTTTAGACACGGTATGACCCTAAGGGCATCCCGCGTAAAAAGATGCCTATACTGGCATTTACGCGAGATGCTGTGGCTGATTCATTTATTCCAACTGTATGCTTCGCCGATTGATAAAATTATCCTTCCTAATGGAATAGTTTGAGTCACGAAGATCACGTTATGTTGTTTGCCTTGTGTTACGCTACTCAGGGTCTCACCGGAATTTTTGGAAATTCCATTACGACAACGTAAGCTTCTCAATGACCTCTTTTAAGTCTCCCATCGTGGCTCGGGACAGTCAAACAAAGCACGATTCCTTACCCAGGAATTATCCAATTTCCACCGTTTTAAGGTTACTCTATATGTTACACACTCCACAAGCTTAAACTGTAAACGACGTTTTATTACAAGTACAAACTGCGTACCGATTACATCAGCCATGAGCACATGGTTCGTCCTCGCTCTTCCCGGCATTCTTCACGGTATAGACAATCTCGCGTCACGCACCACTCACACGCGTGTCACACGCTCTACACACTCCCCCTCCAAAACAAATGGACGAACGAAACGCTAGAAAAAAAAAATGACAAACTAAACTGAGAGTTAAGGTCAATGTTACATAGTCCTCTCATGCGAAGAAATCATACAAAATCTCTTATCCATAATCCTCAACCTTGGGTCCTGGATGACGCAACTGGTTTTCCCGGAATAGTCAGCAATGGGAAAGTGGTAAATAAGGCACCTGTGGCCAGGTCCAATAGTAGAAAGGTCCATGATAGGGAGCAGGTAAAGCTGGTGGCGATGTCCACGGCATCTGAACGTAGTTAACTAATGGATTGACACGCTGGTACTCCGGGTTTCCTAGGGAGTTGTACGTGAAGATCTGTGGTGGCCTACACTGACGTTGTGGTCGGGTTGACACGCTCTCCTCGGTGCTGACATCAAGATCCGAAAATTCCTCGTCAACTGACCTATTCTCACTCCCGATGATGAGGTCCACATCTGTAGTGGGAACAATTTCGGCCTGGTCTAGGGGCTCATTTGGCTCCGAGCATGATGAATTTGATGATCCGGTTTCTTGTGAATATCCCACTAATCTGGTTTCTGTTAGGTCATCACTCTCGTCCTCTGAGGACAGCCCATCACTTATCTTTGGTGGCAATGCGGAGCTCGTGATGGTTCTCCTGGCCTGATGAACAGGTTCAACTAGTGAGCTTCCAAGTTCCAGCGCATCACAAGGCAAAAGTAAGTTCCTGTGGAGCACCCTTGCGCGACCACGCCCATTCTCTGGCTTGAGTCTGTAAACCGGACTATCCCCTCCCAATCTTTCAGCAACGACGTGGATGGTCTCTTCCCAGTGTGATCTCAATTTTCCAGGGCCGCCCCGTTCGGCTAAATTTCTAACCAGCACTCGGTCCCCGGGTTGAAGCACTCCGCCTGACACTCTCCTGTCATAGTAAGCTTTGCTACGTCTAGCAGCCTTCTTTGCAGTCTTCTGAGCAATCTGATATGCTTCGTCCATGTCTTCCCGCCACTTGCGCACATAGGAATTATAATCAACTCGACCATTATTGTCCTGATTGAAGTTAAATATAAGATCGATGGGTAGTCTTGGATTACGACCAAACAGAAGATAATATGGCGCGAATCCAGTAGCCTCATGTTTGGTACAGTTATATGCATGAATCATCTTGTTAAGTGATTCGTCCCATTTGCGCTTCTTCAATTCGGGAAGGGTCCTGAGCATTGACAACAACGTGCGATTCATCCTTTCCACTTGTCCATTCCCTTGGGGGTGGTACGGCGTTGTGCGAGACTTGGAGACATCAGTTAACTTGTTTAATTGACGCAGGAGCTGATTTTCAAATTCTCCACCCTGGTCGCTATGGAGGCGAGCTGGAAACCCAAACCTCGGAATGTAGTCATTGAAAAGTTTTTCGGCTACAGTACGTGCTGTCTTGTTTCGAGTAGGGTAAGCCTGAGCATACCTTGTGAAGTGATCAACTACGAGTAAAATATACTCAAATCCTCTTTGGCTCTTTTCCAGGTGAAGAAAATCGATCGAGACCATTTCAAAGGGTGCTGTAGTGGTGATACTTTCCATAGGCGCCCTAACTGATGTACTTGGTTTCTTGTGCCGAATGCAGCTGCACTTGTTTGTAATGAAATAAGTGATGTCCTGTTGCATGCGGGGCCAGTAAAACCTGGACCTAGCTAAATCCAACACTCGGTCAACACCCAGGTGACCCATCTCAGTGTGTGGCTCCCGGTAAACGAGTTGTCTGAACTTTAGGGGAAGAACTAACTGTTGTCGATTCTTGGTTTTGCGCCACAGAGTTCCATCTGCTGAAATGTGAAGATTATTCCATTCTCTTATATAACAAAACATCTCATTGTCCCTGGTCCTGCCGCCTGTCAACTTAGGGGGATATCCTTGTTGTTTAAATTGCATGATTTGTGAAATGACTGAGTCTTCCCGCTGAGCTCGCTGAATTTCTCCCGGTACCAATTGTGTAAGAGTTAAGTCGCTGACAATGGGTTCTTGGTCTGCAATACTAATATTCGCAGAGACTGCAGTTAACCACGGAATCTCTTCCGCTCTCTGGTGTGTTAGTCCCTGGATCGTTGCATCAATGGCTTCCTTGTCCATTCCAGCAGTACAGCTATCCATGTACTCTCGGGGGTCTATCGGTAGGCGAGATAGTATATCTGCATCAATGTTAGTTTTCCCAGGTCTATATCGCAGGCAAAAATTGAAGTCAGCTAGCTCTGCCACCCATCGATGTCCAACAGCAGACAGTTTCGCGGAAGTTAATATGTACGTTAAAGGGTTATTATCTGTATAGACGTCAAATGATGGAGCATAATATAAATAATCCCGAAATTTTTCAGTCACAGCCCATTTAAGAGCCAGAAACTCAAGTTTTCCCGCATGCAAGTGATAGTTTTTCTCTGCTGGGGTTAGGGTCCTTGATGCGTAACCGATAACTTTCAACTTCCTGTCCTGCTCCTGGTATAACACGGCGCCCAGGCCTTCATGAGAGGCATCCGTATGCAGTACAAATGGTTTGGAAAAATCGGGAAAAGCCATCACTGGTGGTCTTGTTACACAGTCAACTAGCAAGTTTAATCTCTCCTGGTGATCGTCTGACCAGTTGATCCTGTGGTTATTTGGTAGCTGTTGTTTTCCCCCGACTGTAGCATTAGATTTACCACCTTGATTAGCACTCTGCGATACGGCCATAAGGTCATAGAGGGGTTTGGCGATGCGTGAGAAATCTGGAATGTACTGTCTGTAGTACCCCAGGAATCCGAGTAACTTGCAGATGTCCCCCACAGTGTTTGGTTTCTCACTTTTCAACTTCTGAACTGCATTTGTATCCTCCGGGTCCAAAGAGTAACCATCAGCTGACACGATCCTACCTAAATATCAGACCCTTTGCTGGAAGAAATTGCACTTGGATGGTTTTAATTTAATCCCATGTTCCTGAAGTCTGCGCAGTACTCGCTGAACATCTCTGACATGATCTTCAAATGTTCGGCTATAAACTAGAATATCATCGAGGTATGGAATACAGATATCGTCACGTAATCCGCGCAAGCATTCCTCCATGCATCGCTGAAAGGCTGCGGGGGCATTCATTAAACCAAATGGGATCCTGTTCCATTGATATAGCCCCCAAGGGGTGACGAATGCGGTAAGGGGTCGGCTCTTGTCCGCAACAAAGCCCTGGTGATATGCCTTCCCTTGGTCGAGAACAGTAAACCACTTATTACCCCCCAGCCCATTCAGAATATCCTGTATCCGTGGGATTGGCTGGCGCTCAGGGTAAGTTTTCCTGTTAAGTTCTCGATAGTCAATACATAATCGTAAACTACCATCCTTCTTCCGAACACAAACCATGGGGTAAGAATATGCCGAGTGGGACTTGCTGATCCAGTTGCGATTGATCAAGTCTTCTATATACTCCTTCACTTCTCCGTAAAGAGGTTTTGGAATGGACACATAGTTCTTTCGCACAGGCTGGTCATCACTTAGATTGATTTCCAATTCCAAATTATCAATGCACCCAACTTCATTCTCGTCTCTGGCAAATGCATCAGCCTCTTCCTGTAACATTTGGCGAACAATGGATTGCTGTTCTTCTTCCAAATGGCTAAGGCCAACAGGCGGGTCCCACAATTCCTGTGCTTGTTCCTCTGATGGGGAAACATCAACTGAATCTCCTTCCTGGACGTGCTCCTGGTCTGGCGGCTTCGGAATAGGTAACACTGACTTAACCATTTGAATCTGACCTAGTTCGGTTCTTCGTTTCAGCAGGATGTCCTTATCGATGTTGTTATGTACTAAGATTGTAACCTGGCTGGATGTGCCTGGGGCTATCTTACTCAGTTCCTCAGATAATTGAAGTCCCTCCGGGAGATCGCCTTCTTCCTTTGGCTCAAATATTATCGGCAATTCTGCAACAGGCCCGAGGTGGACACGACACTTAACTCTAACTGACTGTCCCTTTGGAACCACAACATCTTTCTTGCCAACCCTGACTACAGACGTGCCAGCATCTTGAGTCCTTATGCGAACAATATTGACAAATGTCCCCAATTTGGAATAGTGAACTGAGGAGAAAGATTGTCGAATTATCTTTTCAGAAACACCTACGGGGTCTCCATTGTGTTTCTTCAAAATCTCCTCTATCACATTGAATCCAATAATGGGTAACTCCTGTTCCTGTTGTCCCACTAGCACTGGTACGGTCAGCTCATCGGAGTCCCCAGATAGTCTAAATGTCACTTCGATCCAGCAATCGAAGGGAATGTCAGTCCCATTCATAGCCTCCAAACTCAATCCCTGCCCATCTTCTAACAATTCACCAACACTTTTTAATTTTTCCAGGGGAAGGTAAGCCTCCTTCCATGCCCGCGATACCACACAAACTTGGGACCCGGTGTCCCATAATGCCTCCACCTCTATTCCTTGCATACTACATTTCACTATGCACCTCTGTCCTACCAGTTTGGTTAGTCCCGCTTGCTGTTTTGGAGTTAGATGGCAAGCGAATGTCGTGTTCAAAGGTACATTTTTAGCTTCATCTTCCTGTCGCCTTTCCAGTTCTTGTATGGCCTTACAAATAACTTTGTGGCCAATGTTCTTCTTGGCACCCCTTGGAACAATATCTGCTGGTCTTACAAGTTGCACAACGATCGAATAATGCATGGGCACCACCCACTCTACCACAATAAGCACACTGGGACTGGTTGTTCTGTAAGATCACACCCTGTCCCCCGGGCGTGACCTCTGTCCATTTCCCTGTAACCCTGTACCCCATTGACGAGATCGCGCCCGACATTCACGTGCATAATGGCCACTCATTCCACACTTAAAACAATGATCGCAAAACCCTTCAACCCCATTTTGTTGACAAATTCTGCACTGTGGGGGTGACCTCATAGGTTGCTGTGCAAAAGGCTGTCTAGATACTCGTGGTGGGGAGGCAACCCTTTCCTTGACAGCAGCAATTTCTGCTTTCAGCTCTCTGACCTCCTTGAGTAGTGCCTGATCCAAACTGGTCACTTTCCCCCCCTCTTTGACTCGATCAGCAGCAGCCTCAGACTCTTGCACTGGATTCACCTTGGGAGTCAGTCGCGAGCCAAGTTTTTGTAATCTTTCCGTCTCGTTCCTGACACAGACATTCAGTGCTTCAAATAGCTCTTCATCACTGATGGTGTCCTTTTGTAAATGGGGCTTCATATCTGACTTTATGTTTTCACTCAAGAGGCCAACGGAAAAACTATGTAAAAACATTCCATGCACTAAAGCTGGGTCATACTTTAACCCTGACTCGGATTCTTGTGATGCAAACAAAACCTTCTGTTTCAAATCCAGTAGGCGGATAAGAAACTCTTGAGGCTTTTCTGTAGCTTTTTGAACGGTTGAACTAAGCTGGTGATATAGTTCTGTTGCTGTTCTCTCTTGATAGTGAGAACGCAAGATTCGCCTCATTTTTGCAAGTGTCAAATCCGACTTTCCCTCTAAATAGCTCCTCAGACTTAAAGCAGGGTTTATGGCTTTTATCACGGCTTCTTTGATTTCATCCTCTTTGTAATCATTTCTTAACCCGTGTTCAATCTGATGTGCCAGCGATGAGAAACTTAGGCGATCTTTCTGCGACATGTCGCCAATTTGGCCTGAAATTTTAAAGTCTCTCTTTATCTTAGAAATCGATAGGACTGGTTGTTGTTCCGTTTTTGAACCGCTTGCTTCGGAATTCTCGACTGATTCTGTTTTCACCTTGGATTCTGTCGTCTTCTCCTTCATGCCTACATACAACGCCAATTCCTTGAGTTTTGTTTCGTTCAGTTCTTCGGTCTCGAGATACTTATTTAGTGCTTGAATAAACACCAGTCTTCCTTTACTTCCCGGCGCCAAAGTGATGTACTTTACTACAAACATCTTTCAATTTTTCTTCGCTCAAGCCACAAAACGCCACTTGCAAATTGATTTGAAGAGCCTCAAGAGTCTCCATAGTCTATCAAATCAAAACTTCTTACTCACCAACCACTGACACACAGTCAAAATTTCTCTCCGGTAAATAGAGCACCGCTTCGTGTTTTGCACAACTTCCCAGGTCAGAGGTGAAACACGGTCCAGTTATCGCCGGTTACGCCGCAAAATTAACGACGCTCGACGGTTCAACGTAGACAAAGCTCCCAATAGTCCTGGCAGGGTCGCCAATGTTACACACTCCACAAGCTTAAACTGTAAACGACGTTTTATTACAAGTACAAACTGCGTACTGTCCGATTACATCAGCCATGAGCACATGGTTCGTCCTCGCTCTTCCCCCGGCATTCTTTACGGTATAGACAATCTCGCGTCACGCACCACTCACACGCGTGTCACACGCTCTACATATACATATATCTGAGCTGATTTTCAAAAAGGTGGCTACAGAAATTGAGCACATTTTGAGACTTCCTAAGCTGAAGGAATATGCTAGTCATTAACAATACTCCAGTTACGGTTCATCACAAGAAAGTAAGGTCAGGAAATACTATGAAAGAGAAAAGAGGGGCTTTTCTTTGGAATTAGGCGTGACATTGACACCCGAGTGAAATGAGACATGACCTGTGATCCGACTAAACAAGTGTGACACTTGGTAATTATTAACGGCGCCAACGCATCTTAAATCTCAACCAAAACCCGGTCGTTAAGCGCTCAAGACTAGCCTTCCACAAAAGAATCGGCTTAATCGGGGCAAGACAGCGTTTTAAATTGATTTTCCGTGTTAATTATAAGTTCAAGACGTAATGAGAATCACGCCGAACGAACATCTGGAAATTATTTATGACATTGAGTCCGGAAATCCGACCAAAATCGCACTTCTCGACTAATCGATGACTAGCCTAACAACGCTACAGTTATAACGGCGAAAAATAATAGAATAGCTTTTCAAACTCACGCTTCTTGAAGAGAAAATCCTTTCCCATTCTTGCTAGTGTTTTCCATATCAGCTTATATCCCGGATGTTGAAATCAACATTTGAAAAGGGAAGGGTTAGCGCCCTTTTCCACCACAAAAATATACTAAGTCTTTGGCTGGGTGAAAAATTCGCCAAAAATTTCACGTTGCCCGAAAAGAACTCATCCCTAAGACCTACTTTTTAAAGCCAAAGACTGTCACCTCCTCAAGCAAAGCCCACAATATACAAGCCTTTAATAGTCCAAGCCCGAGTAACTGAAAATTACTCGTTTAGCTTAAAGAGGACTACTGGTAGCAAGCATATTAGACGAGGCAGGAACTGCGCTCGTAAGACTTCTTCCCTCAATAGACTTAATGATGTCCTCAGGAAAACTTTGCTTCAGGAAGCCAAACGAAACGCTAGGTCTAATGACTTAGTTCTGATCTCAGAGCGCGCGCCGAATTCAAAGCCAAATCGTTGCGCGGTTAAAAGACGTTTGAGAGAGAGTGGGGCTAGGTTAGCAAATCAGGGAGGGAGGGGGGGGGGGTAGGAGAAAAATATTTTGGTTTTATAAATATTTGCTAATGACCATTGTAATCTATTAAGTTACCGATGTGAAATTCAATAAGAAACGCTAAAATAAATAAATATCTTAAGAAAAGGTAACAAAAACGTCAACTTCTGTAGCCACCTTCTGGAAAATCAGCTCAGATATATATACGTCCAAATTTGAAGGCAAACGAAAAAATTCCTTTTGAGTTTTAGCTCTTTGAAGTGGCTTCTCCAAGTGAAAAAAATTGATTCGAGAAAACAGCACTAAAAATTGGGCTATTATTATTCTTTTTTTCGTTTAATTGGATAGCCACAGCTCTATAAGCTTTAATTTGATATAAGGGTTTAGGTATCTACAGTTTAAACCGGACGCGCTACACGGCTTGGATGCGAGACACCTTTGAAGACACCTCTAAAGGTATAGGGTAACCTTAAATGTCCAGTGCTTCTTAAAAGTTATTCTTTCGATTTACCGCTTCACAATGGTGAAATTTCCGTTTGAAAATGGCACACTTGAGTCCACAACATGTTAACAATATGGCGCCACAATTTATCCGGTTTAATGACTAAATCAAACAAGATGCCTATACTGGCATTTACGCGTGATGCTGTGGCTGATTCATTTATTCCAACTGTATGCTTAGGAGATTTATAAAACTATTCTTGCCAATGAAATAGTTTGAGTCACGACGATCGCGTTACGTTGTTTCCCTTGTGGTACACTACTCAGGGTTTCACCTAAAATTTCGGAAATTCCATTACGATAACGTAAGCTTCTCAATGACCTCTTTTAAGTCTCCCATCGTGGTTCGGGACTGTCAAACAATGCACGATTCCTTCGCCAGCAACTCTCCAATTTCCACAGTTTTAGATGTTGAGTGCTTCTTAGAAGTTATTCCTTCGATTGGATGCGAGACACCTTTGAAGACACCTCTAAAGGTATAGGGTAACCTTAAATGTCCAGTGCTTCTTAAAAGTTATTCTTTCGATTTACCGCTTCAAAATGGTGAAATTTCCGTTTGAAAACGGCACACTTGAGTCCACAACATGTTAACAGTATGGCGCCACAATTTAATGCAGTTTTAATGAATAAATCAAATGATACGTTGACGTCACACAGGTAGAGGTGAGTGGGTCCCCTCCCTCGCGAAATAAGCGACAAGATTGGATTTTGATTGGCCTGCTTTTGTTGAAGACAATCGAAACAATACTTCCCGAGTAGGAGAGGGGAGAGTTTAATGAATAAATTAATGTGCAGATTTGTAGCTACTACGAAGAAAAAAAAACAAGATGCCCATACTGGTATTTACGCGAGATGCTGTGGCTGATTCATTTATTCCAACTGTATGCCTTGCATATTGATAAATCTTTAGTTTCTAATAGAATAGTTTTAGTCACGAAGAGCGTGTTACGTTGTTTTCCTTGTGTTACGCTTCTTAGGGTTTGACCGGAAGTTTCAGAAATTCCATTACTATAACGTAAGCTTCTCAATGACCTCCTTTCAGTCTCCCATCGTGGTCTAAGACTGTCAAACAAAGCACGATTCCTTCGCCAGGAACTCTCCAATTTCCACCGTTTTAAATGTCGAGTGCTTCTTGGAGGTTATTCTTTCGATTTACCGCTTCAAAATGGTGAAATTTCCGTTTGAAAACGGCACACTTTAGTCCACAATATGTTAACAATATGGCGCCAAAATTTAATCCGGTTTTATGAATAAATCAAATGATGCTTTGACGTCACACAGGTAGGGGTGAGTGGGTCCCCTCCCTCATGATATAAGCGACAAGAATTGATTTTGATTGGCCTGCTTTTGTTGACGACAATAAGAACAATACATCCCGAGTAGGAAAGGGGAGGGTTTAATGAATAAATTAATGTACAGATTTGTGGCTACGACGAAGAAAAAAAAAACAAGAGGTCTATACAGGCATTTACGCGAGATGCTGACAGTGGCTAATGTGGCTAATTCATTTATTCCAACTGTATGCTTCGCAGATTGATAAAATTATCCTTGCTAATAAAATATTTTGACAATATTGGCTCTCAACAGACAAAAGCAAAGAAAGACCGGGACACGGGACTGCTCACATTCGCTGAAAATTCTGCGTTATTCATAAATCATTTGCCAACAAAATTTGATTCGAAATCACTGGGAATGCTTATTAACTGTTTGTCCATACACATAAATTTAGTAGCTTTTTGTTATTAGAACTCTTTAGTACATATGCTGTTGCCTAAATACTAGATGATTGTTACTCCGCCAAAACACACTTCCCGGTTAAAAAATATTGTCACTTATTTAAAAGTAAAGATTACATTTCGTTTGCTTAAGAAAACACATAGAAACGAAAATCAAGCAGTTCATTGGGTATAGGGAACAAATGTCACATGAACGTTTGTCACGGCGGATGTCAGTTAGGAACAACTGAAGATAATGGATATCAATTCAAACTGGTGGGAACACGAAACATGAGTCATAAATAATCATTGAAATGAATCATTATTTTTTCCATTCGAAGCAAAGCTTATCAACCAAATCTTACTGGCGAGGAATGAATATTATCAGAACTTTACATTACTAGAAGAAACAATTCAGACGACATTTAGAGGTAAGCGCTCGTTTCACATTCTCGCCTCGAAAATGCTACCTCATGTCCGCCAATTAGAACATGTAACTCTCGAGCAATACATCATTGGCAAACGCTTCATCTCACAAAATTCCGTGTGAAAGTCGATCCAGTCTGTTTCTCACAACAGAATCATTGGATTTAACGTAAAATGCTGTATTTTCGAACTTTTATTAGGTCATTCAGTAAGCCATTGACTCAATGATTCGTACGCTTCGCCAGCCATGATTGGCTTCAGCATAATTTAAGTATATCAAGCAAGTTTGATTGAAGAATACTCCCCGAAAAATTGTGAAACAAAGTATGAAAACGTTTATACGTACGTAGCACAGAAAACTCCGGTCGGCAGCACAGAATCGGGGCCCACTCGTGCATTGCTCACCACTAGAAAGAAATTGAATTGTGCTCCAGATATTCTTAACAATGTGCGTGTACAAACCGACCGGAATACGACACACAGATAAACAAAATTATACATAATAAAAAAAGTCTGTCTTTCTCTTCCGGCATTACCTATTAATATTTTGTTTGCTTTTCTTTTGACAGATGCCATCGCGCTGGCTCTTTCAGTCCCCGTATGGTTTGAAGCGATTGAAAGTTTACCGAAATGTTTGGACGAACAGAGAGCAACCTGTCCACTACTGAAGAATGCTAAAGCACTCTGTTGAATCAGTGAACCAATCAGGAAGTAAAATGGTGAGTAATTAGAGTTAAAAATATATTATAAACAACGCATGTTCTCCTTATTCCAGCAAATAAGATATACGGGGAAACTAAAAAGTTCACAGTGTGTTTGGGAAATAAATTCAAATAAATAAAGAAGAACCGCAAGCAGCTAATCGATGAATCTTCGCCGAGTTAACGACTAATCCAACCACGACGATTAAGACACTGTATCAACAAAGCTACAAAGGTCGTCATCTTTCTCCGCTTGATTTGAATTGCAGTCGTCAGATGAGCTGAGAACTATTAAATTAGCTTTACGTATTTCTTTTACAACTTTAAGCGGCTGAGCTACCATGAAGGCTGATTTTAAAATTGCAAAAAGGGTCGTCGGGATTTTTTTATTAAAAGAAAAACATTATTGATAGAATTAAGGGTTGATGCTTACAGTGTTGATGCTTGCCATTCTTAAAACGTTTTTCAATAAATTCACATTACCTAGACAACAAGATTACTGTATTTTGCGGGATATTCCGGAAGAGATTCTTCCACAAAACTTGACAGACATAAGCAGAAACAGGAAGCAAACTAAAGGCTACCTGATAGTTTAATGGAGGAAAAATATTATCAACGACATAAAGGTTCGATTTGGATAATCTGAAATCTTAATGCGTCTCAAATCTAGAGAATATTGGAAGTCTATCACAGTGTACTTATTCGCAGTTCGCAGTTTGTTCCGTAAAATTGAAAAGAGGGCATGAAAATGCTTGTACTTATAATCGATGGTCTACTCCGCAGCACAGAGTCATCAGAACCATGGTTAGTTTTTGCCTTGCACACTAATTTAATTAGCGTTCAAAGGATTTTTTGATTATATTCCAAATCTTTGTTGACCATTAGAATACAATTTAAGACGCAAATCTAGTCACCGACCGAAATTGAACACGGACCGAGAGAAGTGTTCCTAGCCTTGTGATTTTACATTTTTTTAATATGATTTTTCGCCGGATGTTGCAATGGTCAGTAATTCGGGCGCAAAATATATTGTAAACAATGCATTAGTCTCCTTTTCCAGTCTAAGTCACCTGTTCTATAACATTGGCACTAAAACTGAGACACTCACAGTGTTTTGGGGGAAATCAATACAACTTCACGTGTGGAGTTTCAAGCCCAAATGGGATCTTTGTAAGCGCCTGTTCTAATCGAGAAGAACCAGGTGTTGTGTAAACAACACGAAAACGTCCGTAATCTTACTTCGCTAGATTCGGATGAGTTGAACTATTAAAGTGTTAGCGACTCCACCATGAAGTATCTATCTACCAGCCTTAATTATTAAGGATTATGGCTGTTTTGACAATGTTGTCCCAATGCAATTAATAAGTTCGAAAATATTATATATCGCGGTACGATCCTTATTAAAACACAAATCCCAAAATTCACCGTATCTGGAAAGTGATGTCAATGTATTTTGTGCGCGAATCCACAGAATCTCGCACAGATTTCTCGCGCACTTTCTCGTACTTAACGTGAAAGACCAAAATTTGCTGAAAATTCACGCTATTTTATGAGAATTAGCGGTTAGATGTAAGAGTATTTCTTAGTAAAGCATCAAAGTATCATTTAGTTTTTAACGTTACTGCTTCGAGCTGCTGAGATTAATGCGACACGTGAAAATTAACTTTCATTGTTTAAATTAAGCAAAATAATGTAAAATGTATATCTAACTACTTCATTTAATAATCATAAAAATGCTCCATAATCCAGAGAACTAATTTGTTTCATACACACTGAATTACTCGTTGTCGACGGAAAACCTTCATAGTCGATGCAAATTTTCCGAAAAACGTTTGGTTTTTGTTCTCCGAACAATTTCTGAAGAGAAACTATCGACTTTTTCAACGTTTTGGAAGGGGATAGCTGAAAGCATTCAGATCTCGGAATAATTCAGAATGATGCCTTCCCTGTTCTAGCTGTGCTTTAAATTGCAAAAGACTGATTTACACAAATCCAGTCGATTTATTTACACGTTACAATTTGTCGACCGATTTCTTTATCCGTTGGTAATAAAACAAATTTGACTGTTTGTTCGCTAATTTTCTTTGTCAAATTGGGCCAAATCGGCCCAATTAATCGGTTCGTGTGAATTATTAGCCTTAACAGTTTCTCTCTTTTGTCTAGGGAGGTTGTAGCCTTTTTTTAACGCTCGAACACACAAGTCAAATGCTGAGGTGAACTTCAAGGTCCTTCAACTGAGGTAAAAATGCTTGTTTAGTAATGTAAAAATTCAAATCGGTTTGATTTTCTTAACAAGTTTAGAACTTAGAGGTCCGGGATCAAACTTCTCCTGTTGGGAAGATTTCTACTATACTGTATGTACAGTAATATGAACTCTGTTGGATATCTATATTAGCTATCAGAAACAACTTGAATTGAAAGAAATGGATTGTTCATAGGCTTAAGACAAACACATGCACCTCTTGTCATCTCGTGCAGCTTATTGTATATCACATATCAGAGCTTATGAGATTTGACGAAATTAGGGCACCAAAAATCGGTAACGACGGACGGCAAGGTACTTTTTATTTTTATTTTCCAGTTAGTAATGCTTCGCATGATCAGGAATCTTTTGTGGAGGAAGTAAAAAACAGCTTTCACAAAATTCATGACGACTGTATGAAGCAGAAATGAGATAACCAGATAAAACGAGTCATTTGATTGGACGAACCGGCGATGGACCAAATCTGACTCTAGCAAATAGCATCGCTGACTAGAAAAAAGATAATCGATATGAATGTTGTTTAAGAAACTTGTTCTGACAAGAAATTTGAAAAGCAGAGGAGGCGAAAGTTAGGATAACAAGAGGAAGAAGTATCTTTGTTAGCTGCGAAGAGAAACAACGGCATATTGGTGGTGTGAGTATACCATTTGTTTTTATTCTTTTATCATTGTAACGGTAAACATAGCAATTAATCTATTTTCTAATATTAAGGTTTTGGTCTCTTGTTCACGGCAGAAAAAGCAAGCTTTAGTCACAGCTCAAAGGTAAGTTATTTACATGTGCGAAATGCAGTATTTCCAAATATCAACCTTGAGTGAGGTGATTATGTGAGCTTCGACAATTTGACAAATACATCCTCGTGAAATTGTGTACCTGAAGATAAAGCATTGAAGGCCATATGACACACGGTCTGTTTTGTTGCGTGTGAATATTATAAAATTCCTATCGAGCCTATACAGAAAAAAATATTGTAATTGGATTAGAAAATAGAGTGGGATCATCTTTTCTTCCCTTCGCTTGAAAGATGATCGAGAAATCCGGTACTTAGTACAGAACGCAATTACCCATTAACTAATATAACATTGACTCGGCTGTATGGATTTTGAATTTGATTTCATGCCTTATTTTAAAAGAGAAATCAAAAGAGAGATAAGATAAAGAGAGCGTCGCTAAGCCAACGAAGAGATGACAGTGAACGTAGTGTTTCGCTTTTGGACAGTGTCGCGGAGGCTGAAATTGTAAGAAAAAGCATCGTTGTCCTTTTTGTTGTGATTCATGCTAAGAAGTAAACCCAATTTTCTCCTCCATTTTGTTTCCGATCAGCTTCTGAGGCACATAACTTTATAGCTGAATGAATAAGTGAAACACGACAGCTGTTGAAAGCCTTGTTAATTTCTGATACACCAATTCAATCTCACAATAGCTGATCATTTGAAATCGTGATCAAACTGTTGCGTTCTTGTACTTTTTTCCATGCACGATGATAAATTCTCCATTTACTTATTCAGTAATGTCCGTCTTGCTTAAATGTCACGAATGGAGTATTATTGGCTCATTTTCCATTTCTCTTATCAAGTTTTAATAAGTATCTCTTTGTATTGGCATAAAATACGATTGACAATGATAGATCTTGATTATGAACTTTAATTAGATCTGTTTAATGTTTAAATGGACACTAGAACTTGCAAAAGAACTGTGCGAGAGATAGGGATGTTGATATGAATTTGGAAGCCACTAGCACATTAATAACTAAAATTCAAAAATTTACATTCAAATACGTTCACGAACTTGCAACACTTTGCTCGTCCTATTTTGGCTTACTACGTAATCATAGCATTCAAACTAGTTTTAACCCGAACATTATTTAAATAAACCCAACAGACTTGAACTGTTAAAAGTCATATGATTGAAACATTGTAAATTCTCTAACCAATAAGAACGAGCGACGTATTTTTTACATTTCATGCGTAATCAACTCGTAAACTTGTTTTAACGTGAAAATGTCAAGTAACCACCAGGGCAGAGATAAAATGGTAAACTGTTTTGTAGAGAGTATCATTTGCTTCCACCGTCGCAGGAATAAGGTAGGCGCTTGATCGCTAAATATAAGTGATGAAGATGAATAGGGCTTACATCAGATTAACATCTATGAATTAAACCAACGAGATTATTTGGAAGTAATTCAGTTCATCTCATGAAATGCGATAGTTATTCAAGTTGAACTTAGACTTAGTTTGAAGATAATTTATGACTTTTGTTATTGTTATTTTTCCAGCTCAGAAAATATCGATGGCGCGATCTCTCATAACCTATCCACTGACTATCATGTTACTCGTCACCTTGTGCTCTGCAAAGGACAACAGCAGCAGTAAATCACGTGACAAGGTGAGTTTATCAAGTTAAAATAGCAGCTGCTTAAAAACATCGGGAGTAAAAAAAGCATTTCTGGGTCATGTGCCAACGGACAGTAAAGAGAATCGAAATAACGTAAATGAATTTCATTTCCAAAAAAAAAATAATGGATTCACTTAGACATGAACGTTAGATTCAGGACAGGACAGTTGGAATGGTTTGTATTATATTCCGAAAAAGCTCTTTTTTTCTTCTTCTTCTTTTTTGTTTTTGTTTTTGTTTTTGTTTTTTGTTTTTTTGCATCCCACCAGCTAAATGAATTAAATTTCCAAAAAAAATGGATTCACTTAGACATGAACGTTCGATTACTTAGGAACAGGAACAGTTGTAACGGCTTGAATTTTATTCCGGAAAAAGATCTAATAGCGTTCTTGTTTCTGCAACCTACTAGCCTCCTTCATTTTGTAATGGGGGACAATCCGGTACTTGGACATAGATGGCATGTGTCCCGGGATTCCCTGGGGCACCTGGCCGTGATGGACGTGACGGAGCCAAAGGAACCCTGGGCAGCCCCGGAAAGACTGGAGCCCAGGGACCCCCTGGCGCGGAAGGAAAGAAAGGAGCAAAGGGAGAACCTGGGATCCAGGGTCCCTCCGGCCAAAAAGGACAGCGAGGGGACAAAGGTGACAGTGGAACTCCTCGGCTGTCTTCACACATGAACTGGAAGGAATGCACCTGGAAAAAAGTGGACGGTAGAGATTCAGGCGAGATATATGTGAGTGGACTTTCCATCGATCATTCCATGATAAATAAAGTGTTTCTTGTCACGCCTTTACTACCTTGGTAAGAACATAAAAAACCTTATTAATCCCACAATCTCTAACTTTTGTATCTTTGTCAGGTTTCCTCGCAGATAATAATAGTTTTAATTCCCGTCTCATATTCATTCAAAACCATTTTTTAACAGCACTGTGACTTCATGAAGAAGTACACAGACACTGCCCTCCATGTCTACTTTGCTGGTAACCTCAGGACTCATGGCTGTGATAACTGCTGTAGCCGCTGGTATTTCAAGTTCAATGGTGCTGAGTGCAGCTCTCCTGGGTCTATTGAGGGTGCACTCTACATGTGGTATGGAAAGAAGCACAGTCTTCACCGTCACCGCCACATTGAAGGTCACTGTAACAACATTAACAAGGGAAAGGTGCGAGTGGGATTCTGGGTTGGAAAGTGCGCTAGCCTGAAGAGTGCTGACGCATACACTGGCTGGATTACAATGTCCCGGATCTTCATTGAAGAGGTGCCAAAAGCGCAGCAGTAAACACATGAAACGTGATCATCTGGACTTTTTCTTTAAAAACATCTTTTGAAGATAACTGTAGAAAATAACTAGAGACTTGTAGAAGAACATTGCAGTGCTGATTCAGAGAAAATCATGCAAATAGGTTTGAAGTTCAGTCTGTATATCAGTTAAACAATAAAGTCCAGAAACATCACCAAATGGCTATCCGATTTTTTTACAAACAGAGAAACTGCAAAGAAATTACTAAAATCTCTAACCTTACAGTAACTGTTGTAGCTTTGGCTGCATTGTGAGCAAAAATATTTTGATATCTGATCCAAGCATGATCGAAAATAAAAATAAGCCTTGTCAAATCTGCTGTGAAAATCATTATGAAGGCGAGGCTAAGTGCAAAGCTTTTCATATGAAAATTAGTTTTGTTTGCATATGAATAAAATTTTCTTTTAAGTATGGTGACTGGAAGTCTATGTTACGAAATGGAATATGTAGATGGTTCAAGTGACAAATGGTATCGGATTATCGGGAAAAGCAAAAAAATGATATATTGCCGCGACAGTTTCTTGTCTTCTTGTTATTGATACGCTTGTTTTTTTTCAAAACTGTTAGCATTAATATCATAGCTAAGATACAGAAACAACCACCTCTATCGATCACATAAAAACCATAAAGTACCAGCGCAGGGTTAGGAGGGGGACAAGGGGAAGGCTACTCTCTTCATTGGATTAACGGTGACGCGCTTCAAGTTTCGGTCGAAAAGCCTCCACGAGTTGGAGGGGGGCGTCTTAATTACAATTTATGTTTAAATGCGTGCACCAGCTGAGTATTGCGATGCCTTCTCCGCTACTGATGCCGTTCCCAGGCTTCCGTAGTTTCGTTATACTATGCAAGGCTTACTCAGCGTTTCTTGTGAAAAAAAAAAGTTGATATTTAGTTTTATGAAAATACCGCTGGGCACAAAGTTTTTTTTGGATTTCTTCAATTTTTTGTGAGTTTGCAGGAATGATATTTTTGTTATTTGGAGACAACTGATCAGAAACTCAGAAATTAAGTTATTAAACATATGAAAACTTTTAAAAGAGAGCCAGTAAATAAAGAACAATATGCAGTTTTACAAGGGAACTAAAGAAAATTCTTATGGCCTTCTGTTAATGAACTTTTTAAATTCAATATCCCTTTTTAAAAACTGGGGAAGAGCACGATCGCTGAAATATACATGCACAAACGCGCCTCTCTGTCAAACAGTGTTACTGGAGTAAATGTTTACGAAAGACAGTTTCGCGAGAACTTATTTTCGTGGGAACTTAAACTAGAATGAAGCCAAATTTTAACCCGCTGGGAACGAGGTTGACGCCCTTCTCCCTTCTCCTTCCTGATACTTTTTTTTCTCGCGTCGCCATCTCTGAAATAAGAAAAAAAAGGAAATAATTTGGTTCTCTTAAACAGTCTCTTTAGATGAAATTATTTCGGTTTCTTTTTTATCTTTATTCTTCGTGTGTGATCCGCAACTCATTTTTTTTTCTAATGCCCCCCGCCTCCTCAAATTCTACTAGTCTTCGCCACTCTACAAAGACAAAGAAAATGATTGGTCCCTTAGTTTGCTCTGCGGTTACTTACATTACTTTTGGCAACCCTGTTAAAACAGCAGTGGAACAAAGTTTTCTAAACTACTACCCCTTAAGAACGCCAATATATCTCTCAAACTGTAATATCTGGAAAAACAGAAATTAGTTTCTGTTTAATTAAACATATAACTACCAATCGACTTTAGACTGAATTACACGTCCTATGTTGAAAAAAAAAGTATTTCATTTTTCTAGCGCACAGTTTGCTCTTTGGGTGTATTTAGTAGAAGATTCGTCTGGCAATTTTATTGACGTCCTTTCTAACCACTAAAGGTAGCCTGGTGACAAAGATTAGTTTTCAAATAAATGAAAGAGTAATTCTCAGACTCAAATACTTCTCAAATTATTAAAATTTTGCGCATACGTTAACTTTAACGAACTACCCAGGAGTCTCTCGGATACAAAACTTATCTCTGAGTCACTCGTACGAATCTGTTAAAACCTGCTTTAAAATGAGTTGGGATTTTAGTCCCAAAGTGTCCCCAAATCTAAGATATTTTGGTTCTCGAAATTCATGCGACTGCTTCTGACTGTATTCCTGTCGGACGAAATGTGTGGCCGAAAGGTATGGTCGATTTTTGTAGAAAGTCGGGACAGTGGGTGTTTTGGAGGGGGCGCGTGATTGGTTGATTGGGAAAGCGCAGGTTGATGATGATAGGCGAGGGGAAGGTAGGTGCAAAACAAATCCAGATTTCAGATCTCCAGAGATTAAGATCTCGCTTTTGCGGTTGCATGAGAATTTGGTAATTTCAGTTTAGAGCGTGAACAACCTGCTGCTCTAAAAAGCACGCGCAAACAATATATGGATACACTGCTGTTCTTAAACGTCAGTACAGATTTCCGTACACGTGATCATGATGTATACAGACTTAAATTTCACCTTAAATTTCACGTAATCGTCCACGCTCTCCAAGAAGTTTTGAGAAAAGCGAGAGTGATAGCAATAATACTGCTTCATGCCAACGGCCGCAGCTGACAGCCGAACCGATCCGTGTGCCTCTCCTCGTGCTCGTCGGTACAATTTTGATTCTTTTTTTAAACGTGTTGGTGGAAACTAGACTCCTGAACTGGTTGTAACTAAGTCGTTGATGAAGGTTTTCGGTGCAAAAGGATGTGGTTTTGATCAGGAGTTTCCTCGGTTGGCCAAGTTTCCATAAATCGAAAAATTTCATTCATTTTATCAACGCTTATGCTGGAATAAAACAGAAGGAGAAGGAAGGCAGGTAAGGGGTTGGGGGTGCTTACCGAGGGGCCTGGGCCGCTGAGCGCTTATGTCAAATTCTGGCCGAAGGACAGGGCGCTTAGTTGAGAGGGAGAAGGGACTCATTTAAAAGAGGAGAGTGTGGGTTGGGGGAGGGGGAGAGGGGGGCGCTTATGCGATGATTTGCGATAAATACGGTCAATCGGACAAAAATCAAAACGATCCCTTTTCCAGAGCCCGCTTTCCTTTTGTACAGCAACAAGAACGCGGACTGACCAAAAGGAAAGCGATCTGGGGGCGAGATTGAAATCAAAACAAATAAACATCCATTAAATCCCAATAAAAACGACGTAAAAAATCATTTTCAGTTTAAGCATCCCGCAGTTTTAACATTTAGAGTGAATTGCTGCATTCCCATGAAAAACTCTTGCCGATGTGGGGAAACAGTCTAACAGGAGCCCCTGGTCTACTTAAATTATTTTTGAAAAGTCAATGCAAATGTGCACCTTACAACAAGCCAGCTAGATGTGTTGGTTTGTTCGTTTGCTTGGGCTGCCTCAATGAGCGAAAGTACTATGTACAAGAACAATAAAAGTTCGAGCAAAGACTAAAGTTTCCGGCTTTACTACTCCTCATAAGTTAGCTTTCACCATTCTATGGGCTATTTGTAAGGAGTAATGACACTTGGTGCTATCTTACACAAATACAAACGCATCCGCTGACTACGTCCCTACCA
Organism: Pavona decussata; assembly: GCF_977016875.1. Lineage (NCBI taxonomy): Eukaryota > Metazoa > Cnidaria > Anthozoa > Scleractinia > Agariciidae > Pavona > Pavona decussata. Next base: position 481,235 of record NW_028145427.1, on the reverse strand, counting down.
ACGAAACGTTGCAAATGTGTCATTCATTGCAATTGATAGCTGAACTGTCGCTACTAATTGAATTGCTAATTGAATCACGGGATATCCACTGAACTCTACCTAATGTTCTACAAATAACGGTTAAAATTTTTCTGTTTCTGGTCCTTTGCGTGAACAAATGCAACAGTTCAAGGTACCGAAGACAGATTGGCGTTTAAACATTCCGGCCTTATTGGCCGATTGGTTTGAAAAGCTGTTTCGCTTCATGAACGCAATGTTTTTGACTGATAAGCGAGTACAAGCTAAGCCCAAGACTTTGAAAAAAGAACTTAATAGTACTTCAATATGTTTTCTAGAGGCCAATTAAAGAAAAAAAAATCTTGAAGGCACCCGAAGGGACTTTCTGCTCTATTTATGACTTAATTATTCGTCGATAAAGGTTCGAGTTTTATCGTTCCCATGTTGACATTGTTGGGAGAAACAATTGAGCTAAAATATTGGATAGCAAATATGAAATTTTTTTGTGGGAAAACTTATAATGCTCCTCAATTCAAGTTGTTGTTTTGCAGTGACTAGATGTCAGACAATTTATGCTTGAAAATTTCAAACTTGAGAATATAATTATCCTGACATAATTATGCCGATGGGTTACACTGCATAAGAGGTTTATCCTTTGCAGGGTTGACCAATGGAGCTCGTTCCTATATTGAGCACCTTTTTTTAACGAATCTGTCTTTACAATGTCTGCTGTTGTCAGAAGAAAGTTTGTTTATCTCAGATTATCAGACATCATGGCTTTTTACATAAAACAACGTTGACAAGTCCGAGGTGATATTGACAACTGAGACAAATTTCACTGTTACAACTAATATAATCTCCATGGAATTTTTTTCTTTGGCGAGACATAGAAACTAAATTGAGGTGTCTATAGATGTAAGGATAAAATATCACCGAAATGTGTCACCGACACAAATGTCAGCAATGAACAATAATTGAAAACAAAGGCTCCACGGTAAATATGCAAACTGGTGAAAACATGAAACTTGAGTCATAAATAATCGCTGAACTAAATCATTATTTCCTTTTTTTTTGCGCATCATCCAATTTATTATGGAAGATTCTTATCAGTGCTTTGGAATATTGGTAAGAGAAATTCGAAGGATTTAATAAAGGTAAGCGCTCTTTTTCTCTCTCACACAAGTGTTTTACAACTTTTTGGGATCCCGTTAGGTATACACTTTAGCGAACGATTCAAT
>NW_028145427.1:370000-475000 GCF_977016875.1 Pavona decussata | reverse complement strand
AATAGTTACTAGAGATTGGTTTGTTACAAGGGAAAATGCAGCAAAATATGTTAAATAGCAATTTTTTCAATGTCCACAAGTTTTCGCGTTTGCGTGTCAAAGCATACTTTAACTGTGTCTAGGTTTAAGACAGCCTCTGTGATTTCCTCCTCTGTTGTTTCATTTGCAATTAAGTGACAAATTGAAAACAAGTTTGGCACTGCTTCTTGATAAACCTGTAGCTGAAGCTTCTGCAGTGGTTGTTTGGAGTTTTGGATATGGATCTTGAGTGTCCACTTTACACTGCAGCTGGTTGCCTTTTGTGTTACTTTGCAGTTATCGCAGACTGCAATTTTTCCCTTGATTGTAACTTTTTTTGAACATGAACAACAACAGTTGTATTTGGTGACACTGCTTATTCCTAGTATTTCTCCAATGGTTTCTGTTGTTGTTGAGATGTCACTGACTTCAGGTAATGTTTGTTTGAAGGGTTCAGCGTCCTTGATGGTGTATAAATTATCTTGTTTTGGTGTGTTCAAGTATCTTTGATTCTGAGATACTTTCATTCTCAAGTTGTTGAAGAAATAGGTGGACTGTGGTGTGACGCTGTCAACATGCTCACCCCAGAAAATAACTTTTATGTAACCAGATGGATCAACTATATAGCCTTCCTGTTTTTTGACAGGAGAATCTAGGATGACTATAGTTTTGGTCGCACTTAGATGTGATATCTTTCCTTTTATTGACACTAGCTGTTGTGGTGCTACTTTTGACAAGGATGCAATTGATGTGACATCATCTTGTGCTTTGTATGGAAAATCAGCTGTTGTTGAAGTGATGGTTGTGTTCCTGTTTATTACTACATCACTTCGTCCATACTTATTGCTGATGTTAAAATTTGAAATTTTAACCGGTGATCTTTGTGCGGCCATTGCATCAAGAGTTTCCTCTTTTCAGTTGCAAAGCATACACTGCCAATGAGATCTTTCTCTGTCTGAAGGTGGCAGTTAAAGTAGCTTGTTGGTCCAGATTTTTTTACTGGTGAGACATTATGCACAAAGCAAGTTATGTCTTGTTTTTCTGTAGGAGGAGGTAAAAAGATATTTAGATTAATGTAATAAATTTGGCATGGATGGGATTACTGCATAAGGTAGCTTGTGTTATTTGAATAAAACATATGTGTAAATACTAGTCTCCTTGTTTCATGTACTGTAAATCCCCTATTAAGCCCCCAGGGGGCTTATTGTTTTAAGGCGCATGGGGGGGGGGGGGATAAATAGAAAGGAAGGGCTTAATAGAGGGGGAAGTGTTAAAATTTAGCAAAACAGGAGCAGTTCACCACTCATTAATTACTGTAATTAAGATTATTTTTAGTACAAATAACAGTGATATTTTGGCCAAAGTTCGCCACCAACATGCAAGAGGTGTGGGAAAAATAAATTGTATCATATAACTACATGAGAACATTAAAGGGTGACAAAAGTGATAGGAAACAGTGTACATCTAATACCTAGATGTTCAAAATCATATGTTTTATTAATGAGAGCATATAGAGCAGGTAAGGTTATAAAATGATTTTAAAACAAGAAGCATTAGTTTAATAGAAGAAAGGAACTTATAACCATAATATTTAAGTATGACCGGGAGATACATACCTGAAGCCATATTAGATCTCTGTCTTGTCTGTCGAAAAAAAAAAAAAATAAGGATGTATACAGATGTTAACTCATGACTAACAGCATTCTCAGGAGACATACCTCCATTTAATTTTGAATTATCATTATGAGTTTGAGGAAAGCTTTTTCCACCAGAATTCATTAAATCTGCCACACGGATATGCGTTTGTCTACAGTTACATGTAGAATAGTTATCTGTTGTTGTAAATTTTCTTTTCTGTATGTTCATGTAAAAAACAAATTTACTATAATAATGATCATTGGTATACCAGAATTTCCAGGTGTTGTAATTTCTACATAAATTAGTGATAAAAGAACTGTCTGGAAGATGTTGTCTTACAAAAGACTTGATTCTATTCCTAGACTTCGTATTACTTAGTGCCTTTAGAATTATTTTAACAGGAACGCGAGATGGTTCCCTGTCCCTTTTCCTCTGACAATTCACTCTTTTCTTACGAACTTCAACATTTTCAGAAATAGTTACACTATGATTTTCAATTTTCTCAGAAGAATAACTTGTCAAAGCCTTATCATGATCTTGTGAACTACAATCACCACTTATCAGCCCGGTAACCATTTGACTTTTGTCACTTTTCATTTGGCGCAATGGCCATCGAGCAGAATGACTCGGTTTATTTGCTTTGTGACCACAACGGGTCATTTGGCGCAATGGCCACCGAGTACAATGACTCGGTTTGTTTGGTTTGTATTTCAATCAGTACCCTTAACTTCTATGGTTTATCCAATAGTTCTAGGAAGCCTATAGTTAATAAGCCCCCGGCTTCTATATAGGCTTCCTAGCCTTTAACACATTTAATATTGTAAATAGTCAAGTATGAATATTGTAATAGTAAGAATATTGTGTGTCGTCTATAATGTATTTATGTTGTATTTTTTTGTTAATGGCAAATAAAAATTGAATATTTGTGACCGCTATGGGTCAAAGCACAATGGCTTGGTAGATTTGCTTTGAGACAACTTTGTGTCAGAGTTATCGGTTGATTTGCTTTGTTGTTCGGCAAATTCGAGGACATCAATTCAAAGCAGGAGAGCAGCGAAGGTCTTCGGTTTGTTGTAGTTCGGACAACGCCGACATCGGGCTTTCTACATGCTCTTGGAGTACTAAAAAGTTTCCTGGTAAGGCTTTGACAAGTTGAAGCGATGAACTTTTTAAGAAACATCGCATGAAGTTTGAGAAAAATAAATGAACTTACCGAATAATCCAAAGATATCCACGGAGGCGACACGGACGCAAAGATATTCACGGAGGCGACACGGACGCACGAGGAGCTTGCACTCGCACGAGGTATAGTTGCGTGCGCACTCGCACAAGGTATAGTTGCTTGCGCATAAAAATAGTTGTGTGCGCATGTCCACCAGGTGAGTCCGCAATTTCTTTGGCCGGCTATTGGGCTTAAAATTCGTGCGCGCGCTTAATAATTATTCAAAATGGCGCAGATTTTGAACATCGCCCGTCCAAGTAACCAAAAATCTCGAATCTTCACGCCTGGCATGCACAGGTATCCCATCGACCACAGGATCCCCAAAGATTACGAAGCGTTCTCCTAACGTCGAACGCAAAAACCTCTGAAAGAGCGTATGCAAATATACGGGCCCTATAAAGACCGCGCATAAACACACGGACTTTAATATGCAGTGTTTTCCTTTAGCCACTATACTGATTACGTTATGATATTCCATTTTTTCCCTTGCAGATGTTATCGCACTGGTTGTCTAAGTTCTTCATTTGAATGAAGGCAATTCACAGCCGGTGTATCCGCAGAATGGGGGCAAACTCGATGGAAAGAATGGTTAGCAATTCGAATGCAAAATATTTTGTAAACAATGCACCCTTCAAATTTTTTTTTCAGTCTTCATCTTTTATTGGATAAATCATATAAAGAGTATGAAAAATGCACAAGCGAAAGCTTTGTTATGAAATTACGCGTGTTCCAATCACGACGATTGCGGCAAACGTCGCACTAATCATGCGCCTATTTCAAGATTAATAGGTTCGACGAATTAAGAATTATACCAAATTAATAAACATGGCTGCTAAAAAGGAGAAATTAATATTATTTTGATTTACAAACCTGTTTTGACGAGAACATTGTTAGCAAAAGAGCCGAGAGTTTAGTAAACAAGAGAGAGAAGCAGACTTCATCAGCTGTACAGAGAAACTACAAGACTTATAGCGTGAATGCACTTACTTTTGGTTGTGTTAACATTTATGAAATCCCATTATAATGGCAAAGCTAACAAAAGCTGCGCTGTGTTTTTGTTTTAACTAAGCTTTTAGACTTCACTCACTGTAGACAATCCTAGTATTAAGCTGATTATGATAATTCAAAAATTCATTTTGTTGATTTTCTTGAGATAAAGCAGTGAAGCCCATCACACACAGAGGAATCTGTTATCACCTTCCGAACATCTTCCAACGAAACCAGGCTTTCTTCTAAATTTAAAAGTACAGTTAAGCACGTCCACTGGCTTGACATTTGCTGAATATTGCAACCAATACAACACGCGAAACGGAATACTCGTATATCATCACTGAAATTCATGAAGATATATGATTTTCAGTTTATGCGAGAAAACATTATTTATTTTACAAAAAAATAAGCTAAAGCAGTTTGGGCATCACTCAGCCAAACTAACCGACCATTTCAAAAATGCGTTCAAAACATATGATAGCAAGGTTTTCAATGTCCTGGCATATGGGCGATAGCATAAGCTGAAAACATTTATTGACATGCAGGCAGAAACAAAAAGTAACTTCAGAATATTATAAGTAAGAAAGGATACAGTTCAATTATTATGAAGCTATGGTGGCGAAGCTATTAAGCTAGCAAGTGTAAAGTTCAGGGCGTAAGCATAGAACCCCTCGTTGTTTCTGGTATTGCCTTTAAATCCCTATTTGACAAAGCCACATTAACGTTCGTCTTCCCTAGGCCTTCCACTGCATAAAGCATAGATTTTTGGTTTCCACCCAGACTAGCGATACTCAGGATCAAAGTGACTCAAAAGGTAAATTCAGGGCCAATGTTAGACCTTGCAGTGAAAAACGTTTGAAAATATCCGCTTGATAGCTAATTTAAATGTCGGATAAACGAGCTCACATACTTTCGCAGCAACCAATTATTTGGGGGCGTTCTCCTTTTATGAGTCAAAGTGATTTGTCAGTATACAGATGAGTCGAATTTTTAATGCTGAAAAGGAAATTTTATTCATTGAAACTCAGTTTATTTATCACAAAAATACTAATGAATCTGCAAGCAGCATCATACCTGACGAATCACTTCAGCTTAGCAACCATTTGACCTTCATCTCTTCTAAATTTATTGATAAAAACGCGGTAAAAAAAACGGGAATTGCGCTCACTTTTTTCTATGTTGTCCTAATTTTAGTTTTTACTAAGGTTGCCGGCAAATTAGGTTTAATAGTTTTCTGACAAAATTTGATTTCATTTAGCAACATTCTGTAATATTTTTAATGACGACTTCTATCTTGTTTGTGTTTCCAAGTTGCCGTAGTCGTAGTCGCCTCGCCACGTAATCGGTTTTAGTCAATTGAACCAGATTTATCCTGAACATTATTAAAATAAACAGGATGCCCTTGTAAAATGTACTAACCAATAAGAATGCTCGTCGTATTTTTTTATATTTATTAGGTAATCAACTTGTTTTAACGTGTGAGTTGTTGAGTCACTATGAGAAAGATGAGAAAGATAAATTGGCTACCTGTAGACAAGTGGGCATCATTTCGTTTCCAGAGGAGCAAGTGTAAGGTAGGAATAATCGATATATCTTACGAACGCGGACGAGGTTTAGTACAATTCCTTTCTGGGAATTAAGGTATCAACAAACCAAGATAAAGTAACTTTGTGTCTTTTATATTACAAAAATAGTACTTGCTGGATCTAAACTTACTACGTTTCACCACTTCTACATAAAATAAGAGGAATGCCTTTCTATGTTTCTACTAACACTAACTTAGTGCGTTTTATTTCAATCGCATTTATTTTTCTCAAAATAAATATGTTATGTTCAAAACCCAACTAACAGCTTAAGAACAAAAATTATTAATACATTATTTTATTTGAGCGTTATTAATCACTCACACATTTCTTTGCTTTTCAGTTTTCACAGGTCAATCAATGGCGCACTTTCTGCTGACCATCATGTTGCGTGTCGTTATTTTGCTGCTCGTAAATTTGTGCTCTGCGACGAGCAACAAAAACACTAGCAAACCACGTGACTACAGGGTGAGTTCATTATACTGAAATAGCAGCTTCCCAATTCTTTGATATGCAATGAAAGCCTAAAAGACATACCCAGAATAAAAAATGGTTTTGAAAAATTCTAAAATTTACTAAAATGCGAATAAGATAAAGTTGATGGGCTGGAGTGTGGAAATGAAAATCATGCAATTGCGCAAATTTAGTTTAGCAGCAAGAGAAAATTCAGCGCTGCAAACAAGTCGCGCGAAAACGATTAAAAACCACAAAATGTTCAAATGATAATTTAATTTTTTGTATCCAACTCAGTATCTTCCTTGTTCTCGTGGACAACCTGGAACAAATGGACTACCCGGTATGCATGGCATGCCGGGATCGCCTGGGGCACCTGGATGTGATGGACGTGACGGAGCAAAAGGAAGCCTGGGCAGCCCAGAAAAGACTGGACCCCAGAGACCACGTGGTATTGACGGAACGAAAGGAGCCAAGGGAGAACCTGGGATCCAGGGTCCCACCGGTCAAAAAGGACAGCGAGGGGACAAAGGTGACAGTGGAACTCCTCGGCTGTCTTCACACATGAACTGGAAGGAGTACACCTGGAAAAAAAGGGACGGCAGAAATTCAGGCGAGATATTTGTAAGTAAATTCTAAAACAATATCTTCCATGTATGTAATGATCATCACCATATACCATATTAGTATTCTCAGTAGAAGATCTTAGGATTGTTAGTTCGAATCTACGGAATTTGTCTCTACATTACTGTGTAAATGAGTACCGGTGACATACTGCTGGGGGTAACCCTGAACTAGCATCCCATCCAGGGGGAAGTAGCAATATTCCTAGTTGCTTCATGCTACAGAAACCGTGTTAATCTCCGGACTTGTGTGCCACTTAAGCTAGTTCAAGTGTGAATTTACCCTCCCTCCTTTTCTTAATTAAAATGAATCCACAGATAATCGCTTTTATGGTATCTAGCTTAGGTAATGTATGACTCTTGTGTTTATTATACAGCAATGTGAATTCATGAAGAAGTACACAGACACTGCCCTCCATGTCTATTTTTCCGGCGACCTCAGGGTTGGCGGCTGTGACAACTGCTGTAACCGCTGGTATTTCAAGTTCAATGGCGCCGAGTGCAGCTCCCCTGGGTCTATTGAGGGTGCAATCTTCATGCAGACTGGCAGGAACCACAATCTTCACCGTCACCGCCACATTGAAGGTCACTGTAATAACATTCAAAAGGGAAAGGTGCGAGTTGCATTCTGGGTTGGAAAGTGTGCCACTGGCCACAAGACTGCTGACGCTGACACAGGTTACTGCGAAATCTCCCGAATGTTCATTGAAGAGGTGCCAAAAGCTCAAAAGTAAAAGCGTGACTAGTGTTCAACTGGACTTATTTTGTGAGACGTTTTAGAGCATAGAACTGTAGAAAATAACAGGAAAGACGTGGAAAAGTATTGCACTGCCGATTAAGAAGTGATCATGCCAATAGGTGTGAAGAGCACTTTGTATTACTAAAGACCAATAAAGTCCAGTAACATTATTAAATGGCAGCCTTGTTCTTAAATACAACTCTTTCTTAGGATAACACGTCCGCTTGCTGAGGGTTAAGCCTAGTTCAGGTTTCAGAAAATTTCAGAGCCAAATCACAGCCGGTGGAGAAAATTTTTTGGAAAAAATTAATGGAAACAATTAGTTACATATAGCGGCCATTTAAAATTAGAACCCATGAAAGATTCCTACAGTACGTTGTGTGAAGAATACATTCCGAGCAATGCTCAGACTTGCCTTACATAAATCCTTTATTGACTAAAAGTCCTTCTAATTTCCAAAATTATGTCCTATCAGCAGCATTAAATCTAGAAAAAAACGGCCGACATATTCAGAGAATTCTGTTTGTACAGTTGTTCTGCAAACTCACTCAAGGGAAGCAATGATAATAAGGTCCACAGTCCGCTGATTCACAAACGTCAAAATATCTTTGGAGTGGTTTAGGGAAGGTTCTTTTTCGCACAGAAAGAGTATCAGGTGAGATTTTTGTTCATCGGCCTTCCCCTACTTTCTGGGTGTCTCAAACCCCTATGTAAAAGAAAAAAACTAACGTGGATCCCGAATAAAGATTAATTGACTTTCTTTCCGTTTTCTTTTCTTTTGTTTCCATCTTTTGTTGTTCGTTTTTTTCTTCTGCTTTTTTTTTCCCAATCGTAGAAATTGTTTTAATGTGAGCTTCTTTGTTTCTAATGTGACGCTTCTCTCTCCAACCCTTAAAGCCATTTTTTCTTTTCTTTTCTCTCTGTTTTTTTTTTTTTTGATTCCACCAGCCGTGAAACCACCTCTGAAAAATGGCCTCTTAATCTGCTATAAGATTATTTGTACGTTTTAGCTTCTGCCACTCCTAAGATGTTCATTTTTTATTTCAGTTTGAAGCAAGACCTAGGTCGGACCCAAGGCAGACAGTACACCTAGCCAAATATTGAAAGAGATGCCTTGGTTTCCCATAATTCAAAATTTTGTATAATTCTAAACTGAACATTCACCCACAACCCTTACCTGCTGATTTGCGGATCTGATCTGTATAAGTTCAATGAACGATGACAGGACAGGAGTCGCTCAAGTTACACACCTTTTGCTCTTGATCCATAAATAACTTAAGCCGGTGGTTTACAGTGCAGAGTAGCCTTAAAGAGCCCTAGTCGGCCACACCTTTGATTTTGTTTATATGCGAGAGTTTGGCTATTACATTTTATTCGGAGCATGTCGAAATGAACGAAATCACTGTGAAAATACTAAAGATAATGAAACATACTTCCAGGAACACAACTTACAGTAAAGCAATAAGATTTCGCTTCACCATGCAATATCAATAATTTCGATGGCATTGAAAACAGCGGAGGCTGACTAGGGTCCTTAAACTACATGATTAGAACTTGCTCAGAAAAAGTTATAAATACTTCACAGCGGTTCTCAATAACACGTCACCTACCGCCTTCAGCAGAATCGGATGAAGTTGCGTTTTGGTGGACTGGCGTTGATTAAACAGAAACCGTTGAAATTATTTTGAATTCCAATGATATTTTAATTTAACAAAATCAAGAAATTGATAATTTTATGCGCTGATTGGCTGTAAAACTTTATCAAAAGTGATTTTAATTAGAAGAGAGGGCATTGTTTAAAGGCATAGTCTCTTGTTAAAGGATACCGTATTTTTGATAATCAGCATTGCGTGCGAGTTACCAAATCATCGCGTTGGTTAAAAAATATCCAGGGAAAAAATACCCTTTCTTTTAGCTTGAACTGGCTTCCAAATTAATTTTGATGAAGCTTTATTTTCTCTTAGTTAGTAAAGTTGTCAATTTTATGTCTCTGTTGCCTTCAAAACCTGTCAGAATTCATAATATATATTCAAAGTATTTATCCCTGATTTTTCTCTGACCGTGGCAACCCTATCGAAGAAGCAGTGAAAACAAACACAGTTTGTCATTTTGCCAGGGTATGGGAATAAAATTAAGTGCTGAAAAACTGCTTAAGACAGCACTTTAAAATCCGTCCATCTGATAGGGACGGTTTGTAAGTTACTGGAACCAAAACTGCAGTGCTTTTAAAAAGTGTGTACGCTCACACTTTTTCACTTTCCAGGCGTGACTAATTGTTTAATATTGTGGGCCTTTTCAACCAACGGCAAAATGATGACCGGCTGAGAGCACGAGAGACGTTCAAATGGCTTTATGGCCTAAATGAGCTCCGTTCGGAATACGCCTGACCAATGTGTCTAATTGACAAAAACTAATATCCTAAGTCACATGGCCGAAAGCCGCAGCCAATGGACACATGACACATGCTGATACTGCAAGAAACAGGTGAAGAAACGTTCTTCCTAAAGCGGTCCCTAAAAGTAAAGTTACGAAGAAAGGAGAGATAATTTTTCTAGATAAAAGACGAGAATAGCTTTTCATTCAAAACTTTTTTTTTTGGAAATAATGGTGCGTCCCCTTGAAAAGGTACCACTGATTTCCTCTGAAGAAGTTATTGTTAATATTTTACAACGGGAAAGCCTGCTCTTAGAATATAATCACTTGCTGTAAGTATTTCAGTTATATGCATACTTATAGTCACTAGAAGGAATAAAATTGGTTTGTTTATAAGAAGAGTCATTTTCTTCTTCATAATTAATTATTCATTTTTCTTGAGGTGATTTAAATATCTACAGTAGTTAATCGGTGTTCTTTAAAATATCAATCAGTTGTCCTAATTAAATTTTGATGTTATATTTACTGGCAAATTTCGTGATTTGATTTCTTGTACAAGTGTTTGACTGACATTTTTCATAATTTGTAGTTTGTACTTTTCAGCAGTGTTGACAAAAGATGCTTCACTTTGAGGTTCACTTGAACCATGACTAGAACGCATTCTTTACTTCCGTGACTCAACCATTCCACTACCTTCTGAAGCTAAATAAGCTTGTTGTAAATAACTCATTTACTAAAATGTTCAATGTGAAGACAGTTATTGAGCTCATGTCTTTTCCTACTACCCGAGTTGCCTTCTTGTATTATGAGACAATTGAGCTTGGCACGCGTCTGACTCTTCCCTGGATCCGAAATCCTGTCTCCCTGCTACTCTGGAACCATCTTGGGATCCAACTATTCAACAGATCAAGGTAACCTACAGAATTACTCTGATTCTGAACTATATGTTATAACATAGCTGTAGCAAAGGGTAGGAAATCTCCAAAGCTAAAGCTCATTGCAAAGCAATCATCATTTTGCTGTCTTGTGTAAGAAAGCGGAGGATTCAAAGCGTTTACTTTTTATCGATTTTCAGCTTTTCAAGCTCACTAAGGAAAGAAGACATTTTCCTGAGAGGAAACACGTGGAAAGAAATTTATTTTGCAGCATGGAGACAGCACAGGGTGATACTTAAGGAGTCCACGTTACAGCTATCCAGCGTTCTTCCCTATGAAAAGGCCAGGTTATCAGCCAAAAATGGCGGCCAAAGTCAGTGAAAATCGAAGAGAAAGCCTTGTTTACGGCGACGATTTACAAGCAAATGTGGAGCTTTGGGCTCACTTTGGGCAGAGGCAGGATTCTAGAATTTGTACTTTTTGTCAAGTAAATTGAACAGACCTGCGAAAAGTTTATAGAAGCGGAGCCAGTTTTAGCCTTGGAAAGTATAAGTATCCAGCAATGATTTGCGAGGTGGGCACCACGGAACCGACACAGACAAAGTTTACAGGACGGAAGAGAAGGTAAGCTACTCGTCCCGTTTGAGAGGAAGTTATAGAGTTTCAGGAGCTGTTTTGTGACCTTTATAAATGCAGAGTTGGCAGATCGTGCAATACTTCAATTTACAAAAAAAAAAAATCACTGTTATGAATACTGCAGTAAATGTTCTTTCCATTGAGAGGTCGGGAAGTAGTCGGCAAACTATTTATTTCTGCAAAAAGAACTATTTCTGTTCTTGTAATTTGTATTTATTTGTATAAACGCAGCGCTTGTCGAATAATAGAATTTAGCAGCGAAACACGCAATGTTATCATCTAGTACACATGGGCTTGAGAGGCCACCAAGTCTTTACTGAGAACCTCCATATTTTTTCCACAGAAAAGTCGAAGAAAACCTGAGAAGACTCTGCTGGTTCGTAAGACTCGTCATGGTGGAAATATTGCTGCGCTGCTTTCCGATAGCACGCAACTACAGTCACTGTATTCGGCCCACATTATTATGGGCTATCGAACGAAAGAAGCGGATACTGAACAAAAAATCGACCGAAAAAGTCGCTTCTCAGTAAGCATCAACTGGAACAAGAGGCTGCTCAAATTCTCTGACTAGTATACTCCAAAGCATTAATAATTCACTGGGCAACAAAATTTCGAAATCACTGGTAATTAAGGCGTAACGGTTTCTTAAACATGCCGTTTATTTGGCAGTTTTGATAACTGGAACTCATTCCTCAATGTGAGACCCTTTGAGAGTTATGCGTTGTTACCAAAAGAGAACCTGCTACATCGTGCTATGATAAACATTACATTTTTACAAAGTTTGTTTAAGAAACCACATAGAAACGCAAATCAGGCTGTTCATTGGATACCGGGAATAAATGTCATCAAAAAAGTTTGCCACAAATGCCATCAATGAACAATTGAAAATAATGGATGCGCGATGAATATCAAACTGGTGGGAACACGAAACTGGAGTGATAAATAATCACTGAACTGAATCGTTATTTTCTGTGTTCAAAGAGTATAGCTCATCATCGAAATTATTACGGCATTTATTGGTTCAACAGTGTGTTACGACGTTTAGCATCGACATTGTTTTGATGGTCCAACATGAATTAGTGGAGAAAATTTAGAAGATATCATCATCAGTTTAGAGGTAAGTACACTTTTTCTCTTTCACCAAATGCTTCCTGAAATTCTAAAGTTAGAGGATATCAGATATACATTTTGGCGAACGAACAAAATTACAAAACAAATCAAGTGAGTTGAAAATATTTAGTCTACTTTATACGTTAATTTTTCCTGAAAAGAATAAGCGAATCCATCCTGAAGGCTCTATCTACCCGTTATAATTATTAAGAATTATGCCTGTTTTTGAAAATCTTTCAGTTCGTGACAAGAGATTCTTGATCGTGACTGATCGATTCGTAAGCTGCGTAAATGTATGCCAGATTAGCTTATATCGATTCAGTTATTGTTAAAGCGAGTTCAGTAGAAGTTCCGCGACATAGAACCATGGCTAGTTCTTGTGTTGTGCACTACTAAGTAGCGTACTGATATTTTTTTAATTGTATTCCAAATCTTCGTTGACCATTTCGACAGGAATATGCAACTCGTGACCACACAATGACATATGCAGGAGTAAACATAATTTATATACAACACTGTAAATCTGCATGGTTATTCTTTACCCATTACATGTTAACATTTCGTTTACTTTTCATTTTACAGATGCCATTACACTCATTGTTTCGTCCTTGATTTGGTTTAAAATGATTCAACATTTGTACCAACAGACCGCGAGAGAAACTGGTTGAAACAGGACATCAAGCCGGAAGTTACAATGGTCAGTAATTCGAGCACAAAATATATTGTAAACAATGTATCAATCTTCTTTTTCCATTCAACTATTGTATAAAGTATACAAAAAGACTGAGCAACTCATTGTGCGTCAGGGCAATAAATCTAACTTCAAGTGTGGTTTCAAGCGAAAACGCAATCTTTGTAAATGCCTGATCCAATCGAGAAGATTCGATCAGATATAAACTAAAAAAATAACATGAGAAAGTGCGTTATCCGTATCACGCCAGATTTACCTTTCGAAAGTCAGATGCCTGTCGAGTGAAAATATTTAGTCGACTTTATACGTTAATTTTTCATGACAAGTGTAAGCGGATCCATCTTGAAGGCTTTATCTACTGGCCTTAATTCTGAAGAATTATGCCGGGTGTTGGAAATTTTGTCGCAGTCAGTTTGGTTATAAAACATTATCGATCGCATTGTAATGTTGGTGTTTTCTTATTAAAACACAAATCATCAAATTCACGATACAGGGGAACTCAGCGTTTCATTCCGCTGGATATCTGTTTGAATCTACAGTTTACTTCGGCAAAATATCTGCTCAAACATTCGTAACACTGAAATAATTCCTTTCGTTATAAAAGGAGCAAATATGTTGTTGAAAATGTGAAGAAAAAATATCAGCGCAAACCAAACACACAGCTAATGTGAATTCAGGATGTAAAATTTCGTTCGCTAAAACTCTTTGCAACTTAAATTTCCACGAGCTAAAGCATCCAAAGAGATCAATCTGTATTAGCTTACACAGATATATCTGAGCGGCACAAAACGATCTGGGAACACAGGAAACAATGAAGTGCTGAATCGAGTGCCCCGACGGAAAGTGATCCACAGAATTTCGCGTAGATTTCTTGCACATTTTCTCGTACAAATCGTAGATAGACTAACAAGCAGAACAGAAAGGCGCCTTAACTAATTATCCAAAAATCTAAAGGAAGCATAATATTTCATGAAGAGTGCTGTTATTATAATTTATTTGGACTCTACAGTGATTTGTACATCTACTCAGATCAGTTACTGCTACCTTTCATTTTATTAAATATACTTTACACATTTGGAGCCACCGTGCTAATAAACCTTGCTATGTACTTTAGCTACACGAGAGTTAGTAAAATGTTCACTAATTTCAGCCCCAATGTTCCCAGTCTGTTCCTGTAAAAATGGTTTTCATAAAAGAGACTAAAATTTGAAGTTCTGAAAGAGCGAACACAAATATTATGACCCAAAAAAACAACCTCAAGTAAACACACATTTTTTTATATGTATCTTCTTCTTTTACCAGTATAATTACGTATTGACATTTCGTTTTCTTTTTCTTTTCCAGATTTTACCACACTGGTTGTCTAAGCTCTTCACCATTTGAATGAAGGCGATTCAAAGTGTGCATGAGCAGGATGTGGGCAAACTCGATGGAAAAAATGGTAAGTAATTAGAATACAATATATCAGTATATATATATTGTAAACAATGCACCCTTCTCATTTTGTTTCACTCTACATCCTATTTTGGATAAATCATATGTAGAGGATGAAACATAACAGGGTATCCTGGAATAAATTCAAACTTTATATTGGTGGGTTCCAGGCGAAAGCGAAACCTTTGATATGAAACGCGTGTTCCAATCGCGGCGATTCAGCTACTGTTAGGTCTCATGAGTCGTCTTTTGAAGACTTCAGTCGTATTTTAAGCATAATAATAGTCTCCTTCAGATCTTAATGCCGCATAAAAGGTGCAAGATTGACCTCCATTAAGGCTATTCCTACCTAGATTAACATTGCGAATTATGTCTGAACAATGTGTCTGAGTTTGATTGAACTATTGTCGCGATTGTTTTGTTACATATTAACGTGAAACAATTTTAGTCATCTTATGCATTTTTGCGCAAATCGCAGCTCGTAAAAGAACTGAAAGAAAGAGAAAAAGATAGAGAAAGAAAAATAGAGACTGGTAGGCTTATTAAAAATCTGAAGGCAAAATATATAATAACACGTGTTAAATTAAACTGGTTGGATTATGAAATTCAATAGATCTGAAGTATAATGTACAGTAAAAACCGGCGTGTAAGAACCTAATGGTTTAAGAACCTGCTGGCAGAAATTTGCCATTTTAATACCCAAAAATATAAGAACCTGTTTAGCCAAGCAAGATCAAGCAGGTTTTTATATGTGGGTAACAGTAAAATTGTGATAAACATTTTAACCAAGGAGTTGACTTAGAGATTGCAAATTTATATTGCAAGAAAATACCAAACTGCATGTAATTTAACAAATAAAAGTATTAATTTCGAAAACAAAAACGGGTTTATATAAAGTACAGTTGTGAATAAATACTGTATATTTAAGGACCAAATCCAAGTTTAGTTATTTTTCTGGTAATCAACAACTATATCTCCTTCGTAGAAATTAAGAACCTACTTACCCTAAATTGCCAATAACTACTCCAAATTACAGGAACCTGTTTTGCCAGACTTCAAAGAATGTAGGTTCTTACACTTGGGTTTTTACTGTATCTTAAGCCAAAAGAACATTAGAGTCCAATGGACGTACAAACCCAAATTTTTCAAAGATAATTTACTGCCTGTGGTTCATAGTCACAATTTATAAATGGGGAGGGACAATAAAATCGGTTGGGAGCGCACATTATTTTGATGTCAATAGCGAGAGGATATTAGACGGCTTTCGCATAATAAATCAGTTTTGATTTGGCAACAAATAAGTTTCACTTTTTGACGTAATTTTGAGCTGTTCTCCTTGGTATGTTGTCAGGCGTGTCAAAAATCATAGCCGGTCCATTCTGTTGAACTAATTGTTATTGAAACCTGTTCTGACGAGAACATTGTTAGCAAAAGAGCCAAGAGTTTAGTAAACAAGAGAGAGGAGCAGACGCCTTCTGCTGTACACAGAAACAAAAAGACTTACGGCGTGAGTCCACTTAATTTTGGTTGTATTTATAGTTAGGAACCAATTGTAATGCCAACCCTAACAGAAGCTGCTTTTTTCTTTTGTTTTATCTGAGCTTTAGGTCTTCACTCGCTGTAGACAACCTAAGCATAAAGCTAATTGCTGTAATTCAAAATATCGTCTAGTGATGATTCAAAAATTCATCGACCCGCGAAGGTCCTCGGTTTTAAAACATCAATTCAAAGAAATTTCTCGTCGATTTCTTAAGATAAAGCAGTGAAGCCCACCCATGGCCCAACAGATACAGAAGTATATCAGACTAAAGCAGACTTTCTGAAAAGTACTGTTGGATCACGTCTTCTGGCTTGAAATTTACTGAATATTTCCTAACGATACAGCATACAGAACGGAACGGAACTAGTATGTTTGAAATTTACTGAATATTTCTAAACGATACAACATACAGAACGGAACGGAACTAGTTTGTTCATATTAACAGTCGTACATCATCAATTGAAGCTTCAATTTATTCAAGACAACATGATTTATTTTGCAAAGAAACAGTCGCCAAACCAAGTCGAGCAACACTCAACGAAACTAACCGACCATTTCAAAAATGCGTTCAATTCATGTGACAGACTGGCTGTTCAGTTTGATATTTAGTGACCAAATGCAAGTTAGTAAACGTTTAATTGTGGAAGAAAAGGAATACTGTGCAATTATTATGAAGCTATTTATCTGGCGAGTGTAACGTTCATGATGTAACTGATTAGAATTCGTCCTTGTTTCTTGTAATGCTCTTCAATCTTTTGATGGACGCTCGTTTAATTAACGCTCGTGTTCCCTTCCACTGTTTAGATTTTGGTTTCCTCTTCAACCAGATATTCAGGATCAAAGGTACTTCAAAGGTAAATGCAGATTTGTTTTATAATGACAGATCTGACCAGCACTAGAAGAAAAATTAAATAATTTAAAGTCCTTGCAGAGAAATCGTCTCCAAATTAGGACTCGAAAGCTAGTTGTAATCTCGGACAAACGAGCTCACTTTGACAACAACCAATTATTTGGGGGGCGTTCTCCATCAATAGATCATAGTGGTTTATCAGTACATAGACTTCTAGCAAGACCGACAAAATTAAAATCGAGTGCTCAGTGCGATTTATTGAGAAACTGAGAAAGAAACTTGATTTAAAACTAAGTTTCTTTATTAGAAAAATACTGACGAATCTGCCAGCATCATCATCACTAACGAATCATTTCAGTTTTTCAACCAGTTGGCCCTCGTCCATACTAAATTTAATGATAAAAATCTCGATTAAAAAGAAGGGAATTGTGCTCACTAGTTTTCCTAAATTCTCTTAATTTAAGTTTCGACTAAAACAAAAGTTTGAAGATTAGGTTTAATAGTTATCTGAGAAGATTTCACTTGATTTGGCAACATTCTGTAAGTTTCTTGGAATGACGACTACTATCTTGTTTGTCTCTCCAAGTTGTCGTAGTCGCCTCGCCACGTAATTGTCAGTTGAACCAGATTTATCCTGAACATTATTAAAATAAACAGATTGCCCTTGCAAAATGCACTAACCAATAAGAATGCTCGTCGTTTTCTTATATCTATTACGTGATCAACTTGTTATAACGTGCAAGTTGTTGAGTCACTATGAGGAGAGAAAGATACATTGCCTGCCTGTAGGCAAGTGGGCATCATTTTGTTTCCACAGGAGCAAGAGCAAGGTAGGAATAATTGATAGGTCTTAGATAAGGTTTAGTCCAATTCCTTTCTTCGAATTAAGGAATCAACAGACCAAGATAAAGTAACTTCGCATCTTTTTTTTTTTTTTTTTTACAAATACAGGACACTTGATCCATTTTTTGTTCACCCGCTTCTACATAAAATAAGAGGAATGTATTTTCTAAATAATGTTTCTTCACTAACTTAATGCGTTTTATTTCAATCGTATTTTTTTCTCAAAACAAATATGTTATGTTCATAACTATTCTGTATCTTAATATGTTATTTTACAACCCAACAAACAGCTTAATACCAGAAATCATTATTAGATTATTTTATTTGAGCGTTATTAATCATTCAAACATTTCTTGGCTTTCCAGTTTTCACAGGTTAGAGGACATCAATGGCGCACTTTCTGTTGACCATCATGTCACGTGTTGTTATTTTACTGCTCGTAACTTTTTGCTCTGCGACGAACAACAAAAACACTAGCAAGCCACGTGACTACAGGGTGAGCTTCCTAATTCTTTGATATACAATAAATGCCTAAAAGACATACCCAGGATAAAATATAGTTTTGAAAAATTCTAAAATTTAACTAAAATGCGAATAAGAAAAGTTGATGGGCTAGAGTGTGGAAATGAAAATCGCATTATTGCGCAAATTTAGTTTAGCAGCAAAAGGAAAATTCAGCGCTGCAAACAAGTCGCTCGAAAACGTGTAAAAATCGCAGAAAGTTCAAATGATGATTTAATTTTTGTATCCAACTCAGTATCTTCCTTGTTGCGGTGGACAACCTGGAACAAATGGACTACCCGGCATGCATGGCATGCCGGGATCACCTGGGGCACCTGGCCGTGATGGACGTGACGGAGCAAAAGGAGACCTGGGCAGCCCGGGAAAGACTGGACCCCAGGGACCACGTGGTGTTGACGGAAAGAAAGGAGCAAAGGGAGAACCTGGGATCCAGGGTCCCGCCGGCCAAAAAGGACAGCAAGGGGACAAAGGTGACAGTGGAACTCCTCGGCTGTCTTCACACATGAACTGGAAGGAATGCACCTGGAAAAAAGCGGACGGCAGAGATTCAGGCGAGATATATGTGAGTGGACTTTCTATATTTTCGTGGAGAATTTTGTGTTTTGTGTCACACCTTTACTGCTTTGAAAGAAATTATCCATAAAAGAACATAAAAACAACTTAACTTAATAATAGTTATAAGGCCCAGTTCACGTTGACCCAAGAGCATTTTCATTTAACAGCGCTGTGAATTCATGAAGAAGTACGCAGACAATGACCGCCATGTCTCAATTCTCGTCGTCTCTTGATTTGGCATTTTCATTCAGTTACAGATGATTTTATTATAAACGTTTTGTCCTTTTACTTCATAACTTTTGTTTTTATCAGTTAATATTATTTTTTCTTGTGTATGTGTATTTGACAGCACTGTGAATTCATGAAGACGTACACAGACACTGCCCTCCATGTCTACTTTGCTGGTAACCTCAGAATTTATGCCTGTGACGACTGCTGTGGCCGCTGGTATTTCAAGTTCAATGGCGCCGAGTGCAGCTCTCCCGGGTCTATTGAGGGTGCATTCTACATGCGGACTGGCAGGAACCACAATCTCCACCGTCACCGCCACATTGAAGGTCACTGTAATAACATTCACAAGGGAAAAGTGCGAGTGGGATTCTGGGTTCTGAAAGTGTGCAAGCGAGAAGAGTGCTGACGCATACACAGGCTGGATTACAATGTCCCGGATCTTCATTGAAGAGGTGCCAAAAGCTCAGCAGTAAACACGTGGCACGTGATCAACTGGACTTTTCATTTTACGAAATATTAAAACAAAAACGTAGAAAATAACTAGAAACATGTTGAAGAACACTGCAGTGCTGATTCTGAGGAAATCATGCAAATAGGTTTGAGGTTCAGTCTGTATCAGTTGAGCAATAAAATCCAGGAATGTTAAAAAATGTCTGCTGTAATTTGTTTTCATATACTGATTGCAATCCTCTGATGGGTTAACTTACTTTTAACGCTCTAGATCCTAACAACAGATATTTGCGTGGAAACACCGCTCTTGCTTTATGATTTGCTTCTTATCAACTTAAAGGGAGAGCGTCTCTTTGAATGGCCAAAAAAATCATATTTCAATCGGTGGATCTGTTTAAAAAATAATGGTCCAGTTTAGTTAACAATAACCCTACTAGTACACAGAAACTAGTATTAATTATGTTTGGCTGTGGATGGCTAGGAAGGAAATGGATTGCAACTTTAAAAAAATGGGCTAATTTTTTCAAGATCTATTTGTGTATTTTAGAGAAGTCGCTAAAAATAATTATAGTTAGTTCTTCCTTGGAGAAATCCCTTCAGATTTTCTTCCCGGTGTTCAAAAAGCAATTTCATGTTAGCAAAAAGGCTTTCGTCAAATAATTGAGCAGTTTTGACCAAAATTCAGCAAAATCGCCGTGACAATGCCCCTTTAAGTTACAACGTCATGATAATGTGTGAATGGAACCAGCTGATGCATATTGCCATCATCACACCCAGCAAACCGACTACACCTCCCGATTTTCGCTGCATATCACCGCTCGTTTGTCAACAAAGCCCGAAATGCCAATATTTCGGCCAAATAACAACACCAAAAAGTACACTGATTTATCGTCAATTTTTAATCCAAATTATTTGTTCAAAAATGAAAAGTCCTCATTTAGAGCAAACCTCAGGTTCAGACCTTGGCATCTGACTGGACGTTTTCCTCTCAACGCTTTCCGCGGGCTATACTTCAGCCATTTTATCAGACCCAGTCTTGCGTATCTCACATTGTCTCGTTGGCGTCCATAAAGAATTATGGGTAATTCAGCCATACCACGAGCGTAGAACTCCTGCTTTTTCCAGCCACCCATTACAACCAGCGAAATTTCGAATCCATTAAATATTCTACTACTCCAAACTCGCCCAAATTGCGTTGGTAGGTCCTGGAATCCATCCACAAAACGGCCAGAGAGACAACTTCACTCATGGTCGTCCATGTCTGCTACACAGCATGTCTGGCGACTCAGTCAGCATTAAACCACCTCTCACCTGTTTTCTTTCAGAGGCTTGCCTCTACCCACATTCCAGCTTAAAGATTCCAGATTGGGGGCTTCTGCAGAGGAAAATGGCTCGAAAAACACTTATAAAGCGACGATTTTACCAGATTCGTGCTCGTGCACGCGGACTGTTTATTGCCAAAAATTCATTGAAAAAATAGCACACACCTAGGATTCCAAGGGTTACAGATTATTGTTACAGATTTCACTGCATTGGGATCACGAATATGTTAATACCTGAACCTAGCATAATCAAAATGAAAACTTCTAAAGAATAAAATAGATATAAGTTTTCCGCGTTGTCTTTCAATACCGTGAGGCATGAAGTTTTTTTCTTTTTTAGTTTATGATACATTTCTTCGATCTTTGTGAGTTTTTCGGGAATTGACTTCATTCCTAGTTGGAGACAACTGATGAGAAACTAATAAAGTCGTTGTAAAACGAGAACTTAAAAACATCTTATGGTGCTTCTGTACGGTACTTTTTAAATCCAATATTCCCTTTTAAAAAGGAAAAGGCGTTAAGTAGACATACTCAAACGGCTTTCTGTATCAAATAGTGTAACTGTAGCAGCGCAGGAATAGATTTTTGCGGAAGACAGAACAACAAAATTTCGCCGAAACGTAAACAAGAACCCCCAAAAATTATAAAACCCTTCCAGTGAAGGGAAAATCCCTGGGAACCAGTTAAATGCCTTACCCCCTCCCCCTTCGAAAGTTTTTTTCATTCTCGAGTGGCCATCACAAAAAAAAAATGTCTAAACTAAGAAAAGAAAAGGAATAAATTGAGGATCCAGGAACTGATTATTTTAATAACCATCTAAACTTTATGGGCTACTGTATTTCTTATGTGATTCCCCACCTCTTGACATCGTTTTTTGTTCTTTTTTAATAACGCCCTCAAATTCTACTAGCCTCTGCCACTTTGTAAAAAGAATGAATGGTCCCTTAGTTTGCTCAGTGATTATTTGTATTCTTTTTGCTTATGCTCGTTCTTGGTTTGCAGAAATTTCTGTGCTTAGGACCAGAAATATGTTAACATAGAGAAGAAAAGTTGGATAAATGTGAAGGCTTTCTTTTCTGGACTACTTTTAAGCAGTTAAAAGTTGCGTAGTAACTGTGAGGATCCTTCTTCTATTTGATCTTTCATCCGCAGTTCAAAATATATGTTTCATATATTTACATTTATTTATTCATCCTTCACGGGTATATTACGAACTCAGAACATGACCAGCTCCCAGTTGGCTTGATAGCTTAGTTGGTAGAAGACTGCAACGGCATCGCAGAGGTCATGGGCTAGAATCCCGTTCAAGCCTGAATTTTCTTCATGCTTTCTTTTCGCAAGGATCCTTCTTCTATTTGAAAAAAAACTTGGAGTAACCATACAATTTTTAGAGATAATAAGGCTTCAATTTGGAGAAAAACCCTACATTGCTTTGTATTTTACTGCTCTTTAGAATAAATGTTTGCTTAATTATCTCTAAAAAATGCCCCGCTACCCCCAATTTTTAACTCGTGACTGGCGCATGCGCAATGAACGAGCTAGTATCGTAATGTGGGGGAATCTCACTCGCTCGTTCCATTGGTCACTCGATGGGCAGTATGCTTTTAAATATGGCGTACTCTCACGGCTCGCTTTAATTTCTCTCCTCCTTCAATTAAAAAAATTCACGGTTTTTGGAGTTCGAAATTAAAAGAAATAGTCTAAAGAACACTCGACCGATGTATATAGTCTTCGCACGTTTTTATTTCGACGAGAAAATCCCCGTGGTGTCCATGTTCAACTAGTCGCTCAAGCAGATCGAGATTGCGGTCCAAGTTAACAGGGATTTTGCGCAAAATGGAAGGAGAAAATACGATGGAGAAACGTCTTAGGGTGTTCCGTGTTCATTTGCGTATTCTTCTTTGGCGGTCCGAAGTCATGTAACTGTTAAAATCGTTGCGGCACTCGTGCCAGATAGTTAAACAACCTGAACAACCAATAAATACAAATTAAAATTAGGTTCTTCTGAAGGAGTTGTGGGAGGTGTGTCTAAGGGCGTGGTGCGTTGATTTTAATGCCAAGGGTCCTGGGTTCAAACCTCACGGTAACAGAGGTTTTTTTTTTCTTTTTCTTATTTGCCTTTAAAAGCCAACAACTCCAAAGGCTCCAAACAATTTTCAAAATTTAAACTTTCTTAAAAAATACAAAACCATTCGAGGAGCTCAATCTCACTGAAGGGAACGGCTAAAAATCTAGAATGTGGAATAAATGAGGCCCCTTATTTATTTAAATTTCGAGTCCTGGGCCAGCCAAACACAACGCGAACAATGTTTTATACCTTTCAGGTCACACTTCATTCCCGCATGGCGTCCACGAATCCTTAGTTGTAGCCTAGTCTGATTCGAAAACTGCGTTTACGTTACCGCTATTCATTCTGCATTCAAAAGTTGGCTCGTGACAGGAGCCTTTGATCTTTCTGGGTTCCAATAGTCTGCTTTCCCCGCATAGTCACAAACTGTACAAAAATACTTCTGTATTAGGAGGCACCGTCCTTAAGCAAGCACTTTGGGCTCAACTTTCTAGCATTTGATTGATAGTTTTTCTTTTCTTTTTCTTATCCTTGTTTTCACATGTAAGTTCACCCTGCACTGCACTGTATTTGAAGGCTATAGCCTGTTTATTAATTTTTATACTTTGCATAAGCACCTGCACTATATTGGCGAGATGGGCAACTTTTGCCAATTATAGTCAACTCCCTTTATTCCTCGGGACTGCGAGTTAGTGTCCTTAATACCGATCGAGTCTGTATTAGAGGGAATTTATTTCAGTCAAACGTCTGTAATTTATTTTTGCCGGGAATTCAGCTGCTGTTCGTATTGTCGAGGTGTCCGTTATACCGAGGTATCCGCCAGGAGAGAGATGGCTGTACCAACGTAGATGTAACAGCATTTCAGGCACTTTCTTTTTCGTTTTGACTCCTTTGAATTTTGATTCCTTTCTGGCCAACTCTTTTTCAGTACGGATTGTTTACGTCCGATTTTTCCTAGTGTGAGATACTTGTGCAGTCAACACAAACAACAAAATAACTCATTAGTACTATGCAGCCAGGCCTTTCGAGTTGTAGATATATAAAATGGTGATAATCTTGGAAGGGACGGCAGGAACAAGCGAATCCTCGAACTTCATTTCAGTGTCCCCTCCAAAATGTATTTTTTGTACACTGTAACCATGGCAACGGATCAACAACTTTATACACGCCTCTATAGATTTTGGTCTTGTGGATGTGGATAGGAAATATGAAGCAAATTAGCTTAGCTTAGCTTCTTTTACAGTTTTCAGTAAGATTTCTGTTGTGTAAATATCATTAGGTGTCCAACTTTGTTTTGGAGTATCCATTCGAGTAACAGCCCTGTCAATATAGACTCGTAAATTCAGTATTTCTTAACCGAATTTCATGATTTTTTCTTTTTTTTTCTTTTTTTGCAATAACCTCAGCATTTTAAGCGATCTTTTTGAAAACATTTTACGAAGCCAATTCAAAATAAAGTCGTCACCAGGGCCCTCTCTGTTTTTAAAATGGCAGCTGGACGCCATTTTGAATACCGAGATGCTCTTGGGGATGACATTCATTCAAGTCTTCTGTGCATGCTTTTCGAGAAAGGTGACAGTGACGACACAGCGGCAAAATGAGTGCGCATGCTCCGGAGATTTGTGATTCAAGCGTGAATCGATTACGAGTACCCCACTTCAATCGCCAAATTCACACCTGTTACCACAATATTTTTTTGTTGAATAAGATATGTGACGGAGGAAGTTCGAAGGAATCTTTCCCGAAAGCGACAACCTTATCTATTTTGATTTGGACTTATCCACGCGAAATGAGAACAAGCAACGGGAATTTTACAAATGCCGCCATTTTGCCGAGTAAGATTGCTCACGCATGACGAGCATGCGCACTCATTTTGCCGCTGTGTCGACAGTGACCAGAGCCTCATTGATTTTCATGTTCAAAAGTTTAATACGCCCATGACGAGAATCAAAGTTCTCCCCAAACTAAACCTATGATCCAAGGGACCTGAGAAATGAACTTCACAGGAAGGTTTAAATGCCATCGTTAAATATAATAGCCAAAAAGATCTCTTACAAACAACGACTGAATCCAATCAGCAGCTCTCTTTTCAATTCTAGGTTGCGAATGTTTGGGAGTCTATCATTTATCTCAAGTGAGCTGTCCTTGCTCGTCGATGACGTCTTCGTCTTTCAGTCTTCTCTAGAAACACACTCGAGGGCGACTAGATTCTAATTTTTACGGTACAACAGCAATGGATATGCGTCTGAGTACAATTTTTACTGTCCTAGAGGACCCTCCCACGGGAAGGATGTACGCCAGCAAAACAAGGTACTCCATGTAAAATATTATCATTTTTTTATAACGAGGAAGTGATAAAAATTTGCAAATAAAATAATAAATTAATATTTTTGTTTTTGTAATATGGCGAAAAATAGAACGAGTTATAATCAGGACGGAGGAGGCCTGGATATCGAATATATCTAACATAGCAGGGCAGAATCACTTCTGTGTCTTCGTCGTGCAAAAAGAATGCTTTCTGTTGTTGTAATTTGTATTTATTTGCACAAACGCAGCGCTTGTTGAATAATATAATTTAGCGGCGAAGTTGTGTACATAAGAGCTTGAGAAGCCTCGGCCATACATCTTAAAGAGAACATTCGAAGAATACCCGAAGAAACATCTCCTCGCTCTTAAGACTTGTCATGATGGAAATATTTTGTGGTGACGGTGCGTAACCGATAGCATGCAGCGGCAGTATTTCTTATTCAGCCCAGATTCTTACTTACTGTCGAAGATTCAACAGTACATAAGTAACACCTGCTGAAATTTCTACTCATATTCTCTGACTAATATGCCCCAACGCGTCACTGAATCATTAGTCAGCAAAATTTTGATATCACCAGTAAAGTGTAAGAGTTTTTCAAACATTTTTAATTAACAGTTTTGATTACTGGAAATTAAAATTGAAAAACAAATTGAGACTCAATTAATTTATGAGTTGTTACGATAAAGAGAATTCCTTCATTTTAAGTAAACATCATGCTATGACAAACACTGGATTGTTACACAGTTTGTTTAAGAAACATATAGAAACGCAAATCAAGCTGTTCATTGGATACGGGGAATAAATGTCATCAAAAACGTTTGCCACAAATGTCATCAATGAACAATTGAAAATAATGGATGCACGATGAATATCAAACTGGTGGGAACACGAAACTGGAGTCATAAATAATCACAGAACTGAATCATTATTTCCTGTGTTAAACACGTCTACAGCTTATCATCAAAATTGTTACAGCATCAATTGGTTCAACAGTGTTAGCACATTTAGCAGCGCATGTCAGATGGCCGACTGAGCAACATTTTCTTTTTTGTTGGTCTAATATGCGTGGATATAAATCGAATGTTGTACAACAATGTTGGAAAGTTTAGCCGCAGATTTATTAGTGGAGAAAATTCAGGGGATATTTAGAGGTAAGTGCAATTTTTGTCTTTCACCAAATGTTTTTCTGGGAGTAAGATGATGTCAGATATACATTGTGGCGAGCGCTTTACTTCACGGAATCGGTATCACAGATCCCGTATATTGAGTTGTCCCAACGGAATCGGAGTGGATCTAAATTGGAAAAAATTATAGTTGTACTTCATAACTTATTAAGGTCAGTCATAACTTATTAAGGTCAGCCGACTCAGCAATCGGTGATTTGTAAGCTACCTTAATGATTGATTGGCTGAAAATAATCGATTTATTTTTAACTGCGAGTTGAAGGGAAGTATACTGATGCGTAAATTTACAAAACAAATCAAACGAGTTGAAAATATTTAGTCCAGTCTTTACGTTTATTTTTCATGAAAAGTGTAAGCGAATGCATCTTGAAGGCTCGATCTACCCGTCTTAATTATTAAAAATTATGCCTGTTTTTGAAAATCATTCAGTTCGTGACTTAACGATTCTTAAGCTACGTAAATACACGATTGGCTTACATCCATCCAGTTCTTCTTAAAGCGAGTTCAACAACAACAGCTCAACAGAGCTAAACATATATGATTAGCTCACACAAATATATCTGAGCGGCACAAAACGATCTCGGAACACAACAAACAATGAAGTACTGAGTCGAGTGCCCCGACGATATCTGGAAAGTGATATAAATGTATCTTCTATGCAAATCCCGGAAAATCCACAGAATCTCACGTAGATTTCTCGCACACTTAATCTCGTGCTAAACGTAGATAGACACAAGCAGAATAGAAAGACGCCTGAAAATAATTATTCGAAAGTCTGAAGGATTCGAAGCATAATATGCAATGAAGAGTTCACTTTTGATAAGTTTTACACTTTGGACTCCACGCTGACGTGACTGTACATCTACTCAAACTACTAGTATTACTTTTTATTTTATTAAATTCTACTTTACACCGATTTAGAGCTAATTTGGGGAAAAAAGAGGAAATCCATCGTTGTAATAAGCCCTGGTGTAGACTTTGGGAGCTAGTAAAATTTTCACCAAACTCAGCCCCAATGGTTCCCAGTCTGTTCCCGTAAAAGTGGTTTGATAAAAGAGACTAAAAACCTTTGAAAGAGCGTAATCTATGCAAATATAATGGCCCTATAAACCGACCACGTATAAACACACAGATTTTAATATGTAATCTTTTTCTTTTACCAGTATAATTACGTATTGATATTTCGTTTTCTTTCTCCTTTCCTGATGTTCCCGCACTGGTTGTCTAAGTTCTTCACTTGAATAAAGGTGATTCAAAGTGTGCATCAGCAGAATGGGGGAATACTCGATGGAAAGAATGGTTAGTAATTCGAATACAATATATATTGTAAACAATGCACCTTTCTAAATATTTTCAGTCAATTTGTCTTATAGGGTAAATCATATATAAAGGATGAAAAATGGCGCGGCGTCCTGAGATAAAATCAAAGTTTATATAGGTGGGTTCCAAGCGAAAGCAAAAACTTTGGTATGAAACGCGTGTTCCAATCTCCACGACAGCTACTGTTATATCTTACTTCATTCATGTGAATTTTCGTAGGTTTGATGGGTTGACAAAGATTTAAGTCGTCTTTAAGGATATTAAAAGTCACCTTCATATCTTAACGTGGCATAAAAGTGCAAGATTGATCTCCATGAAGGCCACGTCTACCTGTCTTAACATTGCGAGTAATGTCTGAACGCTGTATCTAGGTTTGACTGAACTATTGTTGCGATTGTTATGTAACGCAAAAAAGGTGAAACCATTTAAGTCATCCTAAGCATTTTGTGCGAAAATCGCATTCGCACAAGAACTAAAAGAAGAAAAGAGATAAAGATAAGATAGGCTATTTGAAAATCTGAGGCAAAATATATAATAACACGTATTAAATTAAACTGGTTTGATTATGAAATTCAATAGATCTGCAGTACAATGTGTCTTAAGCCAAAACGACATTAGAGTCCAATGGACGGGCAAACCCACATTTTTCAAAGATAATTTACTGGCTGTGGTTCACGGTCACAATTTATAAGTGAGAGCGACAATGAAATCGGCTGGGAGCTCAAATTATATTGATGACAATAGTAAGAGGATATAAGGCGGCTTTCGCATAGTAAAGCAATTGATTTGGCAACAAATAAGTTTCACTTTTTGACGTAATTTTTAGCTGTTCTCCTTGGTATGTTGTCGGGCGTGTCAGAAATCATAGCCGGTCCATTCTCTGTTGAACTAATTGTTTTACAAACCTGTTCTGACGAGAACATTGTTAGCAAAAGAACCAAGAGTTTAGTAAACAAGAGAGAGAAGCAGACTTCTTCAGCTGTACAGAGAAACAAAAAGACTTTCAGCGTGAGTACACTTAATTTTGGTTGTACTAATATTGAGAAAAATCTCATTGTAATGGCAAACCTGACAAAATTACTTTCTTCTTTTGTTTTAATTGAGCTTTTGGTCTTCACTCACTGTAGACAACCCAAGCATTAAGCGGCTGATTATGGTAATGCGAAATTTCATCCAGTGATAATTCAAAAAATTCATCTAGCCGCGTAGTTCCTCAGTTTAAAAAATCAATTCAAAGAAATTTTTCGTCGATTTTCTTGAGATAAAGCAGTGATGCCCTCCCAACAGAAACAGAAGTATATCTACGAAACCAGGCTTGATTTAAAAAGTACAGTTGGGTCACGTCCTCTTGCTTGAAATTTACTGAATATTTCTAAAAGATATAGCATACAGAACGGAACGAAACCAGTTATTTCATATTAAAAGTCGTACATCACCAATTGAAGCTGTACGATATTCAATTTATAAAAGACAGCATGATTTATTTTGCAGAGAAAAATCAGCCAAATCAAGTCGAACAACACTCAACGAAACTAACCGACCATTTCAAAAAATGCATTCAATTCATATGACACACAGGTTCTTCTTTGATATTTAGTACCAAATGCAAGTTAATAAAGTGGTTAATTATGGAAGAAAAGGAGAACTGTGCAATTATTTTTAAGCTATTTAGCGGGCCAGTGTAATGTTCATGATGTAAAAATAGAATTGCTCCTTGTTCAATCTTTTGTTCAATCTTTTAATGATAAATCAATATCAATGCTCGTGTTCTCTTCCACTGTTTAGATTTTGGTTTCCACTTGGACCAGATACTCAGGATCAAAGTTACTACAAAGGTAAATGGAGATTTGCCTTTTTTAATGACGGATCTGACCAGTACTAGAAGAAAAATTGACGAATTTAAAGTCCTTGCAGAGAAATCGCCTTAAAATTAGAACTCGAAACTCACTTTGACAACAACCAATTATTTTGGGGGCGTTCTCCTTCTATGAATCATAGTGATTTGTCAGTACAGATACTTCTAGCTAGACCGACAAAATTAAAATCGAGTACTCATTGCGATTTATTGAAAAACTGAGAAGGAAACTTGATTTAAAACTAAGTTTCTCTATTAGGAAAGTACTGATGAATCTGCAAGCATCATCATAACTGACGAATCATTTCAGTTTTTCAACCCGGTATTTGGCCCTCGTCCGTACTAAATTTAATGATTAAAAAACACTCGATAAAAAAGACGGGAACTGTGCTCTCTCTATGTTCACTTAATTTAAGTTTCGAGTAAAACTATATTTTGAGGATTAGGTTTAAAAGTTGTCTTAGAACATTTGACTTGATTTAGCAACATTCTGCAATATTTTGAATGACGACTACTGCTTCGGCTGTTTGTATTTCCAAGTAGTCGTAGTCGCCTAGCCACGTAATCAGGTATGGTCAGTTGAACCAGATTTATCCTGAACATTATTAAAATAAACAGGATGCCCTTGGTAAATGTACTAACCAATAAGAATGCTCGTCGTATTTTTATATTTATTACGTAATCAACTTGTTTTAACGTGTAAGTTGTTGAGTCACTATGAGGAGAGAAAGATAAATCGCCTGCCTGTAGACAAGTGGACATCATTTTGTTTCCAGAGGAACAAGAGTAAGGTAAGAATAATGGATAGGTCTTACGAACGCAGATGAGGTTTAGTACAATTCCTTACTGGGAATTAAGGAATGAACAGGCCAAGATTAAGTAACTTTGTGTCTTTTCTATTAGAAAAATAGTAAACTGGATCTAAGCCTATTACGTTTCACCACTTCTACATAAAGTAAGAGGAATGTATTTTCTAATTAATGTTTCTTCACTAACTTAGTGCATTTTATTTCAATCGCATTTATTTAATTTTTTAACATAAATATGTTATACTTAAGAACAGAAGTCGTTGTTAGATTAGTTTATTTGAGCGTTAGTAATCACTTACACATTTCTTTGCTCTTCAGTTTTCACAGGTTAGAGGATATCAATGGCGCACTTTCTGCTGACCATCATGTTACGTGTTGTTATTTTGCTGCTCGTAACTTTCTGCTCTGCGACGAACAACAAAAATACTAGCAAACCACGTGACTACAGGGTGAGTTCATTATACTGAAATAGCAGCTTCCTTATTAGTTCGATATACAACGAAAGCCTAAAAGACATACTCCGAATTAAATATATTCTAGAAAATTCCCAAAATTACTAAAATGCAACTAAGATAAAGTTGATGGGCTAGAGTGTGGAAATGAAAATCGTATAATTACTCAAATTCAACTTAGCAGCAAGACGAAAATTCAGCGCTGCAAACAAGTCGCGCGAAAACGCATGAAAATTGCAAAAAAATCAAAAAAATGATTTAATTGTTGTATCCATCTCAGTACCTTCCTTGTTGTGGTGGACAACCCGGCACAAATGGACAACCCGGTATGCATGGCATGCCGGGATCACCTGGGGCACCTGGCCGTGATGGACGTGATGGAGCAAAAGGAAACATGGGCAGACTGGGAAAGACTGGACCACAGGGATCACCTGGCGTGGAAGGAAAGAAAGGAGCAAAGGGAGAACCTGGGATCCAGGGTCCATCCGGCCAAAAAGGGCAGTTAGGGGACAAAGGTGACAGTGGAACTCCTCGGCTGTCTTCACACATGAACTGGAAGGAATGCACCTGGAAAAAGGGGGACGGCAGAGATTCAGGCGAGATATATGTGAGTGACTTATATTTTCATATTTTCATGGTGAATTTTGTGTTTTTTGTGACACCTTTACTACTTTGAAAAGAAATTATCCCAAAAGGAACATAAAACAACTTATAAATCGCGTCATCTCTATTTTAAGGATGTAATTTTTCCTCGGAAACCCAGTTCATGTTGAATCAAATCCATTATCATTTAACAGTGCTGTGAATTAATGAAGAAGGGCACAGACAATGCCCCCCCTGTCTCAATTCTCGTCGTCTCTTGGTTTGGCATTTTCCTTCAGTTACAGATGATTTTATTTTAAAAGTTTTGTCATGTTTCTGCATAATTGTCTTTTTTTTTTTAATTTAACAGCACTGTGAATTCATAAAGAAGTACACAGACACTGCCCTCCATGTCTACTTTGCCGGTGACCTTAGAGTTCATAACTGCGACGACTGCTGTAGCCGCTGGTATTTCAAGTTCAATGGCGCCGAGTGCAGCTCTCCTGGGTCTATTGATGGTGCGTTCTACATGTGGCATGGAAGGAAGCACAGTCTTCACCGTCACCGCCACATTGAAGGTCACTGTAATAACATTCCCAAGGGAAAAGTACGAGTGGGATTCTGGGTTGGAAAGTGTACAACTGGTCGAAAGATTACTGACGCATACACAGGCTGGGGAACAATGTCCCGGATGTTCATTGAAGAGGTGCCAAAAGCTCAGCAGTAAACACATGACACGTGATCAACTGGACTTTTCCTTTAAAAAAAGTCTTTCAAAGAAAACGGTAGAAAATAATTAGAAATATGTAGAACACTGCAGTGCTGATTCTGAGGAAATCATGCACATAGGTTTGAAGTTCAGTCTGCATATCAGTTAAATAATAAAGCCCAGAAACATCACCAAATGGTTGTCAATTTTTTTCCAAACAGAGCAGCTGCAAAGAAATCACTGAAATCCCTAATCTTTAACAAATATTGAACGGATGTTGAGCAAATGTTGGGTAAATCTTGAACGGAGTGTTCAAACGGCTTCAACACCAATCTAGAACAAAGGAAATGTTTTATGGATGTTGAATGAAAGTTAAAACTGATTTCTGAATTTGATTCAACACGCTTTCTACAAGCCGCTTTCAACATTTTTACCGGCTTTCATTAATGTTGGCCGACCTGTTCAAACGCTTCCAACATTCAGCTCAACAAAGTGCTGAACGCATATTGAACCAAATGTTGAAACCGTTTAAATTTGCATGCATCATGACCGCGCCTGGACGTACCTTTTCTGTCGTAAGTGAAAAAAATTATCGGTCTATAAAAGTGGCAGATTTCCATTCATCCAGTAAGTCCTGATTCGGACGCTACTATACTACACATTCATGCGACGAGCCTAACTGATCATGAATTAAGTCCGGCCAAGAGAAAATGAGCAAAAGAGTATCCTGCATTACAGACGTTTATTTAGCGAAGGGCTCCGCGCATGCGTATCATGCCTCGCCCATCGATGTCGCGCGCTTTGCGCTTAGCTAAAAGCCTCTGATGCAGGCCAGCAAATAAAAGAGCGACGTCTGACTCAGTTTGATGCTACAGTTTTAATTTGGTGTGGCAAATATCCTATCGGATTGATAGTGCTGTAATAACGTCACTATTGTTTATAAGTGAGAAAAGAAATCATCTTAATTTCCAGTGTTTCATTACGGGACAAAGGTTAACAAAATACGCTGGATTACAGCCGCGTCAAAAGTGCTCCTTGGCGAGCGGCAGAAAATGACGTCACTGGTGGAAGTGATCGGGATCGCGGGATCGCCTCGCACTCGGTCCCAAGTCTCAGACAAGAAGCTCGGCTTGCTTTAGTTGTGAGATTGCGTGGCGCCAAATTTAAAAATGACGCAAAATATGTACCCTTAAACGTCGTGTTACATTAGGCAATTACTTTGCGACTTGCCCCGTAATTTCCTTGCGCCTTTGCACACCCAGACACAAAACGTCGCTGATTTAGCAACAGAACGGGAACGTCATTTGAGGACGCGAGAGCTCTCGGAATAGTCTGGACGCGAGTCTATTTCGACTATCTATGGGCATTCTTGATGCGAGCGCCGTTGTCACCTGCCATTCTCGTTCTGTTGCTAAATCAGCCTAAAATGAACGCGTCCCGTAATGTTTTAGTTAGTCACCGTTAGTCACCAAGTCAGAACCAACTTCTACTTCTCGCAACGATTGCGGAGACAAAAAATTGCGAGACTTGTTCATTTTAGAGCAGTTACAGTGGGCAATGATTCATGCAACTTTTGTCACAACAATGAGCGATACGGGATCATATTTGATGAACCTGAATCATTGAAAATAAATCGTTCAACTTCCTCTTCATTTTTCCTGCTCACTTTTTGGAGTCAATTTTGCTGGATTTCAGTGCGAAAATTGCACAAAATAGTGGTTATTTACAAAAGCGGTCGCTCGGAAATGACCGCTTGTAAATAACCACTATTTTATGCAATTTTCGCACGGAAATGCAGCAAAATTGAATCCAAAAAGTGAGCAGGACAAAGGAAAAGCCAGTTAGGTGAGGATAAAACGTTTTATTTTGAATTATTCGGAATCATCAAATCTGAACTCGTATCGTTCATTACGTGTTGTCTGTCTATGCCTAACCCAGTCTTCATAACTAGGCGTTTATTTAGCCAGTCGTGACGTAAACAAAATACTCGCTTCGCGGTCGATGTCTCAGTGGTCCCAGAGGTTTTCTTTCTCCTTTCTCCTCAAACAGAATTGAGTCGTTTCAGGACAAGAGCGTAAGGAGCAGGGATGGCGTGGGTGGTGAAAACATTCACCTCCAACAAATGCGACCCGGGTTCGATTCCCCGAATCGGCGTCATGTGAGTTGAGTTTGTTGTTGGTTCTCGTTCTTGCTCCAAGAGGTTTTTCTCTGGGTACTCCGGTTTACCCCTCTCCTCACACACCAACATTTCCAAATTCCAATTCGATCTGGAGAGTGTCCCAGTAAGTATACTTACATAAAATGATAAAATGGGTTTTTTCTTTAAAAAAAAAAAAAATGAAGACAGAAGACCTCTGGTGGCTTTGGTAAATAAACACCTAATCATCCAGTTTCCTTACCAGCGTTTTCCCTCACACCAACACTTAAGTAAAGAACGCAAAAGACGACACATTTTGTGACTGTACACCAACTATTGCGTAATAGTTTATTTTGACATAAAACTTGATATGACAGCTCCGGCTTAAAGCTCTACATAGTTACTCTGCTATCAAGTGTAGTAATCACTGATTCGGGAAGTTTTCGTCATACTTCTCAAAGTACATCCGAAAGTTTTCTTTGTTCACATTCTGGAATAGCCACTAGATCTACCAAGGCAGTCTAAATCATACATACAAACAGACAAACGAACATGTCATGACACATACAATCTTGCATGTCACAAAAATTAAGATCTGTGGTGTTTTGGTTTTTCCTTTGAGTCAATATACAATATGTTGAAGATTGCAGGATACCTCTGCAAGCTAATTTCTGAACAAACAAGTCTTTTTTTAGGGGGGAGGGGAGAACACAATCATTTGAAGGGGGAAGGGACTAAGCCTCTCTATCACCTACTTAAATCTACACTGTTAACTAATCTACGTACACTTTCACAAACACGAACACCGACGACGAATAGAGACATATTTACTGTACAGCAGTAGGTTCCTTTTTAAAAAACTCCCCAGGCCTTTATAACTTTTCTCTTTTAGTTTTCGTTCTTGGCTTCTGCTTTCAGCAATCAGAAGCAACAGAATAGTTTTCAATCAACCAAACATGGAACAGGGAGTTCAGAACTGTGGGGGGCAAATATTACAATTAAAGTCTCCTAATAAATTCAGGCCATCTACATGTATACTATTGTTTCCTTCCGCTAAGGTGAGTTAAAAAGCCTTTTCATGTTCATAATATAAATCTAAATTATTATATGTACTTATTCACACTTCAAAAGGGCAATATTCAGATTTGATAGTGAAATGAGACGTCTGCAAACAAAGAAAAGCTGGTCTAGTAACCCGGTATACAACAAAGAAATGCACATGACTTCATTTTATGACAACTTAAAAGAAGCCTTTTGGAGCTTCACTTTCACAAATAACTGCATACTTTGGGATATTTGTAATTAACTTTGTCAACCGGGTCCCACAGAGAAGAAGAAAATTCTCCAGAGTTTCCTGCGTCTTCAAAAAAAAAAAAAAGAAAGAAAGAAATTTCCTCACTACTGACTGTTATCGCTTGTTTTAGGTTTAGGGGTAACAAAAGAACATCTTTTTACATTTACTCCGACAACAACCTTAAGAACACATTTTCTTTGCCTGCACACTTTTGGTATTCTCAAGAAATGACAATTTTTAGTGCTCGAGTTACCTACTCTGAAAGACAGAGGAACTCTTACATAATAAATTCAACTTCTAGGGTAAAGTTTCTAGTTTCACAGAAGATAAGAACCAAAGAACGTCATGTGGAGACCACGCGCAAAATCCCCCGTCCCCCACCCCAACAAAATTCCTTCTCTCGGCTCAGAACATTACAGCGAACTGACAAGGTCCTGTGGGAAACCACAGAAAACTATAGGCTACACATTCCATTGCATTTTGTACACTACTTTACAAGGCTGGTATCTGACATAACTTCTCACTGGTATGATTGGAATACACAGTGAAGCCAACGGCCTTTGGTTTCCCCCGTCCCATGTTGGAATCAGAAAACAGCTGAATGTTTGTGTCATATAACAGCACATAGCAGGTAGCCTTAGTAAGGGCTGTCCAGAAGGCTGGTTGAAAAGTTGGGGAGGGAGAGGAGGGAACCTATTACAGAAGCTCATACTGACGGAGGTGCATTCGCTGGATTATGTCTCGGCAGTCGTTAAACACCCGTCGAATATTCTCCGTGTCTACTGCGCATGTGAAATGTGGATAACAGTAGTGTTTACCATCTCCGCTGGCTGTGCTGATTCGCTACGAGACAAAATGGGAACAAACTATCACTACAGAAAGCAAATTATAAGTGAGAAGATTGTGTGATCAGGATTTGACCTCGGGGCCCAAAGCATGGTTAAGCTAATCCTGGGTTAACGTGAACTTTGATTGAGTTTAACTACTTATCAATAAAGATTCTTCAAAAAGATTTTTGTCCCTCGGTTTTGATTTAGACGTTTCTTTTATGTTATTTCAAAACAAACGTTGAAAAAAAATTAATAAGGAATTAGTGTTGATAGACCGTATTCGCTCTATATGCTAATTGCCCATTACAAACCATGTGATATTCTTTTTGGAAGTAGAGAATGCATACCAGTAAACATATGACCAACTCTAAAAGAGACTACTCCCTAGAGTACCGTTACATGATCTGTAATGGGGCAACAAAACACTGAAGCCAATAAGGTCTATTCTGCTTTGCAAATTGTAATGCATTATTCATCATGAATCACAGTCGTTGAGCATGCTGGATCAAAGATTTTGAGGTAAGTTGAAGTTGTACTAGATACCAGTTAAAAAGCTGGATAACAGTTATTGCAAGATTGAAGTTTTACAAAAGAACAGATAAATAACCATCACTGTTTTATCCACAAACAAACAAACAAAAAATAAATAATTAAACAAATAAATAACTAAATAAATAAATAAAGTGTTTCAAGAATAAAATTACGTGTTGTTAAAGGCTGACTATCAGTTTGTTATCGTAACACTTTGGCAAGAGTATGGGGAAATGATCCTTGCAAGAAGTAAAAACACTGTGATATGAATAGCAGGTGTTAATGTTGAGTTGTTTCAGCCCAGGTTAAAACTGAAGTTATAAATGGTGGCGTTCTACCGTCACGGGCTAGTGACCTACATTACCCTGTAATGCGTAGGAGCCAACCTTTATTGCCTAATTAAAATGGTGTATGTGTACATGCCAAATTTTTAATCACCTCTTTGGGTGTGTTAACCCTTTAAGCCCTAACATTGATCAGCACCAAATTTCTCCTTGTAATATCAATGCTTATACAACCCCTGAGGTCATGAGAACTAAGGATATGACCACCCAAGGTGAATTTGCTTGATCTTTTAATAACTTCTCCCGAGTACTTTTATAACAAAAGTATAGCAAGAAGATAGGAGAATCTGCCTCTGATATTAGGGGTTAAAGAGTTAACAGAATTTATTGTAAAGTCTTCACTTTGGATGGCCTGGGTTCATGAAAGGGAGCCCACAGCATCTGAAGTTGTCATACACTTCACTGCACAACTCAAAATCTATATTTAATTTAATTACTTTGATCGCAGGTGCTATACTTACAAGGAATTCATCACGAATAAAATATTTAGCTCTTGTCACTGCTTCCTCGTCACCAGGCTCTGCCGTGGCTGCACACAAACAAAACACAAACAGCTTACGTCAACAATAATAAATAAAATTAAATTATTGAATGACCCAAGGCACGTTTGACATTGCTATATGTTTCTCAACTCCATCATCAAAGGCTTTCCATTAGAAGTGTATATGACAGTTTTTTATTTATTTATTTATTTATTTATTTTATTTGCTTGATCAAATCTTCATGTTGTTCTTGTATGAAAATCAAAACAAATTTCCTTGACAAGCTTTCTTCCCCTGCATTTGAGGCGTATAAAAGCGTCAAATTTCACTTTTGGCGGGATACAATAATGCACAAGATTTGAGACTGGAGGCAGTATAGCTATGATGTCAATACAGGATTGCTTCTTTCGCGGTTTCCCTGTTCCTCAACCATTTTGTTCTGAACATTCAATATTCCCACTCGTAATTTTGTCAACATAGTTTTCTTCCTCTGTACACGTAAAGCAACTGAGGAAAAGAGAAACTGCAAAACTAAGGAGCCTATATTCGTGTCACAGGCCTATCCCCAGTCTCCTGACTTGAGCTGTACTGTACCCAACGAGAAGTGAAACTTGATGCTTTTGAATGCCTCTAATGCATGGGAAAAAAATTGATAAGAAATTTGTTTTCTCAATTTTCATCCACGAACAACATGAAGATTTGACCAAACAAACAAAAAAAATCTGCCATATACACTTTAAACATGAACTTGGTCGAACCAAACACAACCTGGTTTTATTCTGTTCATTACAATTAACCCCTGAAAGTGTGACCACTTTGAATTAATTTCCATACTTTCAAGCATTTTGGCAAATCAAAATTTAATGATGGCTCAGAAGAAACCTACCCAGAATGACAGAGGAGTTGTTGCAGCAAGGAAAATTGCTGTTGATGCTCTTTCATGTTTTTGGTGTTGATTTCTGTTTTCAATTGAACTACTCATTCTTTCACAAAGCATCAAATTGACAGTAAAATCAAGTGAAATGACTGTTCTGACACAAATTAATACCATTCAGGTTAAAAGCAGCAATAGAGCAATCTGTTGTTCCAGAGAATATCCTATCCCCACCATGCTGGAAATTCCAATTTCACTCCAAGTTCCCTACTTTCATTTACCATCTTTGAAACCCTTTTCCCTCACAATTTCCTATCACTTTCCATGGGGGAGAAAGGGATCTTTTCTGGTAAAATTTAAAATAAACTTAAAAGTGTTTCTTCAAGATAATAATTACGATATGCTCAGTGGTGCTCGCGTAAGATCCTGGTTTGTTAGTAACTAGCCAATTTTTTTTTTAGTAACAAGTCATGTGAAAGCCAAAGTTCAAGAACACCAGCTATTGATTTTGTCATTTCTGTCAGTCATCAGGTTCCAAAGAAATTGCTGTTATTTCAAACCTATGGTCCACTGAATTAACTTAAAAATAGCTTTTGCCTCTTCTCCAGTCCTAGCCATTTGCCAAATTTACATTTATAAGTAAAGTAATCTTTTGCACATCCAAGCAAAGAATGCCAAATAAACACATTGTGTGGTTCCAGAAAATATCCATACCTCCCCCATGGAAGGGATTGGAAATTCCAGAGGGGTGGGGGGTCAAGGGTCCAGGAAATTCCTGAGGGGGGGGGGGGGAGGGGTTGTATCAATAATATATTTCTTTTTTCCAGACTGACCAATATGTTCAATTTTCATTTATTTGCATTTTGCTCCCGAGCCGCGGACACAAAAATAAATCTTGCACAGCACAAAATGAATATTTTCATTGTGGTTAGGCTTGATTTCTGTCGTCGCTCAAGTCCAGTCATTTATTTTTCCTGAACAGCAGCTGGTAAGGGAAGCCCATGTTGTGAAAATAAGACGAATAAATCCTGTAAATTACACTCGCTTGAATGTCTACCACACATATTTAACTAGGTACTTCTGTCACTTCAAACTATATCGTAGACCTCTGTTGGCAGACATATACGTTGCATTTTTTTGTTGCCATTTCCCAGCGTTAAAAATATTGTTTGAACTGAATTATTGCGTCAACATTGAACTACAGTGACAGAAGTATTTTGGAATCGACAGAAAACAGTTCTCTGATCCCGATAAAAATAATTATTCGAGAACTAAGTAAAAACACGGTAAGACAATAATAGTTCAGGTGGCAAATATCATTTGTCAAAATTAACAAACCGCGTTTAATATAAATCAGATAAATAAACAATGTCTTGTTGCTTCACGAATTTTAACTCAAAACGTTAAATATATTTTTGCATAACAGACGGGAAAAAATTTCTTCGATACCCAAGGTAAATCACGTTGTATTAATGATTAAATCATTACATTTGCATATTACAAAAGGCATCCCAAGGCAACTGTGTAACACTAACCATTATTCACTCAATTTGGTTTACAGAAGATTCCAGCGTGTGTGCTGAAATTTTTCGAACGCAGGCGTGCTGCTTGCAACGTCATTTTTGGCTAAACTTTGAATGAAAAAAAACTAGTGTAAAGATTTTCTAGCTCTGCCAGGTCTCCAGAGTAGGCAGTTTACCATAGTCAAACAGTCATAAATAAAAGAAAACTTATGCATGCAAGTTCTGAAATCGGCGACATGTCAAATTTTGACCATCAGACAACGTTAAATATTGTCGTGGGAAAAGATTGAAGGTTTTATTTCATGACACAAAAATAAGTTACTATAAAAGAATGGCTTGGAGAACCTTATCTCATTGGAAAACATTAAAAACAACAGAATCTTCGTGACAGGCCAAGAAAGATTAGATTTTCCATGTAATCTGAGACACCAGATTCTTTCTGAAATACGTAAATATTTGGCGCGGAAATTTGATACTGTTTTGTTTTTATTGGTGCAGTGTAAAGCATTTCTTTCCCCAGCGCCCTGGAATGTGAACTTGCATTTTGATATCTGTTCGTTTATATTGAAGTGTTGCTGTTTTGTCAGGATAATGAAGCGGAATCAGTTGTAATGAAGATATGCATTTTTGATAAGTACGTTACAACGTGACTTCTGCTCACATGTTGGTCACAGTATACACTAATTTACTAGAAAACACACGTAAGCATCAAAACCCGGCCTCTTGAACAATAAATAAGCTTATATCTTGCTTTTTGGAGTTTCCGGAGGGGAGGTGGGGGTGTAATTTGTCGGCTCATTTTGCATATGAAAAATCCCTTCTGGGGGTGGGGTATGGATATTTTCTGGAACCACACATTTTAAAATCCTGAACATGGTTTTTTTCACTTTCTGTAATCTCTGTAGTTTCTAACTTGATTTACACAACAGCACAGAACCCCAACATTAAATACCATTCCTACATTTACAAGAGGGGCTGAGTTACACTGTTTACATCATTAAACACATGATTTTGAAGTTAACTAGTGGAATTGGAATAGCAGTACGTTTTTAACACAATAGTGATCACTCTATTTACATCTGCCTTACCATCTGGAGGAGTTCTGTAACGAGCAAAGTCCGGGAAATAGTCCTCAATCTTGGACTTTCCAGCCCGCACCTTTTCTTTTAACAAGTCTTGCTTGTTAAGAAACAATATTACTGAGATTGTTCTCAGCCATCTAATGAGAAAGGAATGTGTTGCATGTCAGTTTAGAGAAAGCACTACCACAATTACACTTCAGAACCAAGATACCATGTAACCCTTTCTTACTTAAAACAAATTCATATGGTTAAACATTTGAATTACTTATCTGACACTAAAATCCATAAGAATTTGATTCAACTCAGTTTTCCTTTGTTTCAGTTTAGCAAATAAAATTAAATTATAAAGTGATCATCAACAGATTTCCTCTCAGCTACCATGTTTAATTTCACAGCTGTACTCAGTTATGTGAAAAGAAAAAAAATCTACCCCTTGTGTTTCAACATAAAATATGACAAAAAGGAAAGCAAGGAATGAAAAATAATAGTTTATGACAAAAATGGTGAAGTTCGAAATAGAAATTGTCAATGTCACTTTAGATCTTTTTCTATAGAGCCTTTGAAATATGCTTTAAAAAGGAGTCACAACAAGATGGCCATCTGATCAACATTGCCAAAATGTCAAACAATGTTTTTCTTTGTTTACAAGTAACTATAAAATATAAATCACAAACCTGTTATTCCAAATACTTTTGAACAATTCAAGAGATTCCTTCAACCGGTTCTGCAAACCAACCAGATTGTATTAGCAATAAAAACATTGTTCAATAATCAGCGTAAGTTAAAAAAAATCAAGCACATTTTTAATAATTAAACTTTGAAAGAGAAAATAGATGACAAAGTGGTTCTACCATTATCCACACAACAGCTGGATGTGTAACTCAGTGGCTGGAAAATTTCCTGCTAATCTAAGAAAGAGTTGCCTTTGGCCCACTGATGTTAAAGACCCATGTTTATAAAGCCTGTTTGCAACACTAACCTGGCTAGGATCTTCTCTTAGTACCAAATTGTAACTACTGCATGCAACCACAAATATTATCGCTGTAACATCTGCAAACAAAGAATTAACTAATCAGCTTCGGGTTATAATCCATTAACACAGAACATAAAAGTCAACCTTTTTCTGCCCAGAATTATTTTGCTGAACAAACGCATCGATATCTGGCCCCAGTAAATTGCTTTTATTGGGGCAAGTTCCTGTTGCCTTTCCCACCAAAAAAGTTAAAACTTGTTGGTGAAATATCAGTTAGAACTCACTGTTCCTTTGGAATGTTACAAAAGACAAGTATGCCCGAGGAAATGACTGGAATTCATTCGCTGCATTCTTTATCAAGGTCGAATGTAAGGACTCCGAGAATAAGCGTATGTGCCAATTGCCGCGCCCCCCCTCCCTGGCAGGATTTTCACATAATTTTAGTGCATGTTGTCTCCAGTTGTGCTAGCATTTTGTTTATTACCAATACGTTATTTCCGAGTTGCTGTGAACCTCACTATGAAAGCGAGGCTGAGTGCAAAACTTTTCATATGAAAATTAGTTTTGTATGCATGTGAAGGAAAACTATTTTTCATAACAAAAACTTTGCACTTAGCCTCACTTTCATAATGAGGTTTAAAACAACTCGCAAATGGTCTCTTCACTGTTCCTTCCAGTGCCGGATTTTTGCACTGCCTTGTGCTCAGTTCTAGTTAGCCAAAGTGAATAACTGTAAAACCCAGTGGAACTTGAGTTTTGTTTTAGATGGCAGGGAGCTCAAGTTAGTAGAGTTCTACTCTATTCAGTTAGATTTTCTCAGCATGTTATAGGAAACATGCCTCTACTATATCAACTGGTGTCTGGATGAAAAAATGGAGAAGAATGACTGAATCTCCATCCAGCTAAAACCGTGCTAAATGTGTCGTGAATTATTAGGTCTTACTCAGTGCAGGTCAGAAATAAGCACACAACACAATGCAAAAATGTGCTTCTTTTGCATTATATGCATTTTAAAATGCATGTGCATCTTATGGGCATCTTTGCGTTGTGATAAGTTGTTTTGCTAGTCACAGTGTTCCAGATAAGGGAGGGGTCTCAGGTCAAAAACCCGACAAAGCTGACTCTAACAAAATGAATGGTAAACTTAAGAAGATTTGGAGAGAACCAGAGCTATTGACCCCTCAAAATTCTTCATCGACTCCCTGACTTTGAAAGTTATCTGGAACACTGTAGTCATACTCCCAAACACCACTTATCAATTTTTCCAAAATGTATCCCAAGACAGGAACACCTCTCACATGGA
This sequence comes from Pavona decussata, assembly GCF_977016875.1. Classification (NCBI taxonomy): domain Eukaryota; kingdom Metazoa; phylum Cnidaria; class Anthozoa; order Scleractinia; family Agariciidae; genus Pavona; species Pavona decussata. The sequence goes on along the minus strand of NW_028145427.1, from coordinate 431,642 downwards.
AAATGATACAAAAGATTATTCTCCAATCAATTACACACAGATTGGGAAAAAAAAATGAGCAAATTAAAGAAAACCTGTGTAATAAAAAAAAGTGCGCAAACAAGACGAACCAACAGCTAATGAATTTTAAAAAATTCAGCTTTACACAAAACAATAGCAATATCAAACATTTAATATTTTCCCAAAGCAATTATACCAATTTTGGACAGTCAACAAAAAAAGACTTCATCATCAATTCAACAGTAATTGTGTCACTGTCCGTATAACAAACCACTTACCATTAAAGCACTGTATCCATTTCCTTCTTTCATCCCTTTGGCCACCCACATCAAACATACTGTAGGGATTAACACACTCAGTTAGTGGTGTTTTTTTAACAACCCTGGCTACTGAAACATACTTTAAAATGTGCCTAAATTGTGCAAAAACTGCCTAAGCTTTCCGAAAACTGCCAAAGTTATCCCTAGACAGTGCATCAAAACATTCTCCCCTGTGCTTATGCACTTACACTGCATATTTCACAAAGGAATAAAGCCATGTGCACTAGCAATGCACACCAGAACCTTCTTTGCAAAAGATTATACTTTGTGGGTAGATTTCAGGCACGTGCTAGGCAATCAAAAGTTTGCAGAAGCTTCACATTTCAATTCACTCATACCACATGGAAGGAAATCTACCTCGACATAAAGATAATTTACCATAGTTTTTGAAGGAAAACATTTTGAAGTGAAGTTGGAAAAAAAATTCAATTTTCAACACACTTTGACCTGAACAATATGTCCATTGTTCATAATTGTGGTTTGTTTGTTCGATTTATTTCTTGGGAGGTCAGTCAAGCAACAAACTCATTAGTTTCTCGACTTGAAACTTGGAAGACTCATGAATCTCAAAATTTTCAAAACTTGGAACTTGATTCTAAAAATTTTTGACCCTCAAGATGCAAAGAACAAGATGTCTAAAATATGAATAATGCTTGCAGGAGGTCTATTTGTGCAATTTATTTCTTGAGACGCCAGTTAAGCAACAAGCTCATGAGTTTCTCGACTGGAAACTCAAAAGACTAGTCTCATTTAATTCTCAAACTTTCCAAGACTCAAGACCCACAGATCAAGACTTACATTCAACAGTTCTGTAAGGAGCATCAATAGAGAGATTTAGTATCGTGTATACGTGAAACGCAAATGGCAAAAATGACCATGTGAAAACGATTTTCCCACCATTTTTCACGTTTGCTGATAACCGGTTGCCATTTCTACAGCTATTTTGCATTTGCCGTCTAAGTGAGAACTATACAAGTATTTCTTCCTTTTTTGTTATACATGTTAACTGTTGAAAACAAGTACCCCAATAATGTTTCTGGCAAGTCATACTAGGGCAAATTAAGTTTGATGTTTAAAAGTCCTTCATAACTCACTCCTTCCCACACTTTTCTTCATGAACTCACCACAGTGAGTCGCAAAACAGCTTCATCCAAACTCGCAAAATTAAAGCTTAAGTCAAAAGGTTCACGCTATTTTACGTGAAACATGAAACGGCCGGGTGACGTTTGTCGTTTTACGTAAACAGCATTTTCGCTGGCATTTTCACCTGAATAGCTTATCCATATGTATTAACCCATCCACATAATCTGCTCCTCACTGTTCTCTCTATATTTCTTTTGGCACAAGTTGCATTAATTTGTTTAAAAGTTCAATACAATGCATCTTTGGTGACCATTTACAGGGCTGTCAACCACACACGTCTTCAAATATGGAGAATATGACTTCCCCAGCCAGCAATAACAAAGCGCCTTCGCATCAAGACCAAATTCATTAAACAGTACCATAAACGACGCTGAACATTTCAGATTTTCTTGTCAGAAAGTCGAGTCTACAACAAATAGCAAACTTCGTCTATTATCTGGGAGATTACAGACATAAATCTGGAGACCAGAAGATACAGTTCAAAATCTGGAGATTACAGATATAAATCTGGAGACAAGGAGATACGGTTCAAAATCTGGAGACTCCCAGATTATCCAGGAGAGTTTACAGCCCTGATTTACTTTATTATCTTGAGCTGTACATTTGGAGATAATTATTTATCTTACAGATGTTTTGGTGTGTACTATTGCTGAAAAAGCATACAGCAATGAGTAAAAATATGCAGCGATGCTATGCACCAAAAACAAGATGAGCAAACACATTAGAAAAAAGGTTTTTTTTTACTGTATGAATAAACATCAAACCAGCTTTTCACTATGCAAATACCATGTAATATTCTTATCTGTTTTGCGCATTATATGAACAGTACTAAGTGCAGTTGGATAATACTTTGATGTGATATTGAAGCCCTGGAGGAATTACATGCTGGTAATTATTGATAGAAGCAAATTATCAAAAGTTTTAATTATGAAATATGACAGCCAAGACCATCCAATCATCATCACATCAAAAACCTCACCCACTGTCACCAATCCACTACGTCTCTGAACAATACCTTATCAAATACCTCGTAAAGCAATAAAACTTTGGCAAAGTTTGTACATTCACAATAGCAAGTACTTGACACCTAATGAAGAGAAAGCATCAAAACTTACTGGAACTTCACTTTGTCAACTTGAAATCTTGTTTCAATGATCCCTGATGTCAAAACACGACATCTGAGAAGGTCCTGAAAGCAAAGTTTCCAGAAAAAGTAACATTACACATTAAATTAAGCCTAGGCCCCTTGCAGTCCTTCTAAGAAGACAGACTTTCAACAGCTATTAGTTTACTAGCTCCCTTGTTCAACAGGTCTTTTTAATCTCTCAGCCTTTACTTACATTGTGTGGTTCCAGAAAATATCCATACCCCCACCACGGAGGGAATTGAAAATTCCAGAGGGGTAGGGGGGTCAATGGTTGGATAAGTTTCCAGAGGGTCAACTTCACGTTCATGTCAGACATAGTTGTTCAAAACTGTAACTTACCAACTTCGCAACTTCGTAGATCTTTCGTGAAGATGTTACTTTGTTTAACTGTTTTAAAGAAACCCTTGTTACATTAAAAACATGTTTCCCTTCTCCGGAAAGCCTTTGTAAGCGAAGTACTCCAACTGAGACAAGAAATCTCTGTCTGCGTTGCGTGACTCAGTTATTATAAAACTGTTGTTTGTGAAACTTTCTCGCGTAGAAAAATATTGTTCACTGGCAACAATTGAATTTGTATCAATTTATAAAGGGAACATTTTGTATGGCTATAGAGTGAAAGCCCCAATTTTACATAAAACATTGAAATATTTGGTTGTTTTTTTTTGTATGCTGTGTAGAGTTACAGGCAAAGGTCAATTCCCAGGGTCAAAACTGACCCATGTTCTGCGTGTTAAAACTTATTTTGTCCAAAGTATTTCAGCTCAAAGTCCAAAACTATTAACTTCATTTCTATGCCAAAATTCAACAAAATACAGCCAATTTGACATTCTTTTAATGCGTTACTGATCTCATACAAAATTTGCATAAGAACGTAAACATGCTAATTTCGTTTTGCGGCTCCATTTCGTCTGCGGTTTCAAGTTACGATCTGAAAGGTCAATTTGTCTCCCTGCCCTGCTAATGCTTATTTTGTCCAAGCTATTCCGATTCAATAGGAAAACTATTGACTAAAATAACTAGACTAAATGATTACCATGAGAAAAATCGATTGAGTAGAACTAAAGCGATAATCCTTTTGATCTCCTACAAATTTGCATAGGAACGTAAACATGACATATGCAAATTAAATGAAAACACATTTTTGCATTGCCAGACTTATTCCAACAATTTAGATTTAAAATCTTCAACGAAGCTAATAGTAAAGTTTGATGTCAATGACCACAAGTAAATATAAAACACAACAATTATTTCAGTATCAAGAGCTTTTTGGCAAACTCTACGGGTGAAATTGAACGGCGCGCGCGCTCTTCGATAACGCATATTTTCTCGTGTAGGCAGTTCTTGATTTCTGAAATGTTCACATCAAACTGATTTTTGAGGCGTTCTTTTGAAATAACACTTTTCCAGAGGGGGGTGGGGGGGTTAAAAAATACCTCGAAAATGGAAAATCCTGGAGGGATGGGGGGGTCCTATGTGAAATTCCCTCCGTGGTGGGGGTATGGATATTTTCTGGAACCACACATTTTAAGAAAAGGTAAAAGAAAGCTACATGAACAGAGGGGATCAGACATTTGCCAGGCAGATTTATGGCACATTCATTTTGAACAGTTTGACTATTCTTATTCCCAGTACCCAAACAAATGCAATTCTGCCTTTTTTGAACAAACAGCATTCCACTCATTCTGATATTGAGGGCAGAATGAACAGAAGACATTCTGTTCAATCCAAAAAAGTTTACTTATTACAGTGTAGGTCTCAAAAGACTAAAACTACAGCACCGGTCAAATAACATGTAAGTTTACAGTCTCAACTCAAAACTCGAAACTCGTTCCTCAATGTTCTCGTGAGTCGAGAATCAAGTTTTGAAGCTTGAGTATACTCAACAATGAATTTTTCCAGAATCTCAAACACAGATTTCCAGGAAACAATTTCTTCAAAATTCAGTCAAATTTGCAGGAAAAAGAAAAAAACAGCATGTTGCCTGCAAGAGCAATATGTCATTTTTGGCTCTCTCTCTCATCCAGTGGGAACTTATTCTAGTTTGAGTTGGAACTTGTTGCCATATGCTAAGCAGAAAAACTGTAATTTAATGAGCTGAAATGTCAAAACCAACTAGAATCAAAATCACATTATTTTCACAGGAAATGATGGACCTTGAATGTTATTGCCAGAGCCAATAGCCTTAAATTCAACTGCCTATTTCACATGCCATTTGCCATCAACCAAAAATGATGCCGTTACTAACACTGACTTTTAATGTTAATGCTTGTGTGAAAAGATCACTTGAGGCATAGGTTCTCTTGCCCAAAGACTCAACATGGTTACATGTACTGTTAATTTTTTGCTGTGTTTTCATTTGCCGATACACATATTTTTCACAACTGAATTGTAAAATGTGATGAAAGCAATAAAGTTGAAGTTCCAACAGAGTGATGAAATCGCTGAAACAAAACACAAAAATTGCGTACTCTTGACTTTCAGATCTCCTCTACATGCACCTCTGAAGATTAAGTAAAAGCAGAAGATCCTCCCTTGCAAATCTTGGGTCTTGCGTTCACGAACAGAAGGTAGGTTGACTTACATGTATGACACTCAAACCTGTGTTGTGTTACTGTATGCAAACCAGTTTCACATGCAAATTTTGCCAAGTGTAAAGTTGAGACAGTGCTCGCAACAACACAATGGTTTTTTCATCCTTTCAAACAAAGTAATATACCTTTGAAAGTGAATCGTATAGCATACAAAATACTTACAAGGTTTTGACTTTTAAACCGTAAAAACATGCATTTTTGAAATCCGCAACTGCACACATGTGAACAGGAATGACTGAAATAATGGTGTGTCCTTTTAATGGTTCCTGTAAGGGAACTCCAGTCCTTGATTTTCTTAGACCATTTCAGTCTGGGCTTTTGACACACTATGTATGTAGATGAAAAACGCAAGCCTTGTTCTTTTACTGCTAGCTGTTCAAAACTTTTCTTTAGCCACTCACCGTTCAAACTCATCCACTGCATTGGTTGTTGTACCACATATTTGCACAAAACAAATGTACTGTAACTCCCTTGAAACAAAGTGAAGTACAGCTTTTCTTTGTTTAGTCTTGTAATAGATTTATTCAAAAGATTGATTGATTGCATCTAGAAACTCAAAGCACTTAACACGAAACTCAGAGCTCTCAAGTTGAGACTCAAAACAAGAAGTCTTAGAGTTTTAAAGATTGAGAATTGATCCATGTTATTAAAGTTTTGAGTGACTGTCAACTTGCATTTGACCAGTATTGTACCATCTAATCCTTGTACATGTACATATTTTAGAATAGCCCCAAAGACGTACACCCTAAGAACGACCTGGACAGGGACCACAGTACTCAAGGCAACTGCAACAATGATGTAACTCATAAGAGCTGTGCTAACATTGCAGGCCTGGGATACTTAAAAGTAGCAAATAAGAATAAAAGATTACCTGTTCCACTGGCAAGTAATCAGCCTGCTTGACAGTGTCCACCCTGTCCAAGAAGCTGGAGAGAAAAAGACAAACAAAAAGTATGTTCAAAGAGTCCAGAAACTTCACTAAACAAAAACAAAAAAAGACACAAACCATGCTCTGATTAATCATGAAATTTGTGGGGTTTTTATGGAAATAAATTATTTTCTTAGAGCGGTTTTTAATCGAGTGTTGAAAGTAATTTCACATTTACTTCAACAGGGTCTGAAATTGCGCTTTTCCTGGTCACCAGTGCGACTAAACATTTTGCACTGGCAACCAGAATTTCACAACTGGTTGCCAGTGGCCGATTAACTATTTCATGCCACGATCATTACACAAACAATAACTTTGATTTTCAGCCAAATCTATTAATAATGAAGATGGTTTGGCTCTCCCATGGCTTACATAACATCGCATGCATGGTGAAAAAATTCCGTTAATCAAAACACACAGATAAACAGACAATAAGCTTTCTTAATTGAAAAATTTATTCAGGCAGACCTGTGTTCACGCCTGAAAAGCAAATTTGTTCAATTTTCGCCTCGATTGAAACTATGTGAAGGCAACTGATCCAAGCGAACTGTGAGTCACTAAAGCACAATTTCTCGACTCTATTATTTCTTGACTCATGTTTGCTTTTTAAAACAAGCAGTTCCATGTGTTGCAGTTGAACTTTTCGAAAATATCTGTCCTGAAGAGAAAAGTTGAACCTTAATTTCAGTAAATGGAAGATTTAGCAGACAACACATCCAGAACAATTTAATCCTTGAGTTGATTTCTCACACCTGTATTTTGTTCTACAGTGGCGGCTGATGGTGAATACATAGCTAATGAATAATTTATGATTTCAATTAAATTTCAATTAAATTAATATAAAGTTTACAGCACACCAATTGACCATGCAAGTGAATTCCCCCCCCCCCCCCCCAACTATTAAAACTTGTTAATTGCGCACTCGCAGTTCACAAGTTAAAAACCAATAAAAAATTAAGGACAGTTTTGCTTTTCAAGTTATGCCTTCTGTAAATACATAAAACATATTTTACACAAGCTTAACTCTTTATCAAAGAATGTTATGCCCTGTTCATCCACTAAAAAAGGAACTGGAGTTTTCAAAAACAGAAACTCAACTCAAGCTTGCTTTAAATTAAACCCTCTCAATTTTATCAACACTGGTCAAGACGTCAAGTCTGAATTTGATGCTATATTTAACAATCATTCACCGAAGTGGAGGTGAATAGTGATGGATATTAACCGAGCCGCTAAATATCAATCAGTTTCACCGACACTGACGTGAATAATTGTTTTAGTATATACCACACAAGCTGAATAACTAGTGGACCAAAAAATTATTTTATTTCTGACAATATACCGACAAATGGTACGAAATTTTAAAATCTCGCACGCCACGCAGTAAGCGATTTCTTATTGTAGAAAGTTCCGTCTCGCTTTCTTGCAGACAAATAAAACTTTTGGAGACACTTGTTTAGTTCCTACAGTGTCATTTCTTCAATTTTTCTGTGAAATTCGTCTTGTTGTTAAAACTATGCTGAAAATTATTAGATGTTTCATTGTTTTCATTGTAATTTTAGCGCTCGGCAGTTTTCATAAACAAGGGATTGTATTTTCATTTTCGCCTTAGAATATGAGATTGAAAAGATTAAATAACTTGCCATTTGGTGTCGTCAAACCAAACTTTGTTGCCATTTATGTAATTTTTTTTTTTAACAGCTGCCTCGTTGGTTGAAATAATTTCCTCCTAAGTAACCGTGGCGAAAAGGGAAGCCATCTTGTTTCTCTTCGGCTGCTCGGAGGTCAATAGTACTTGGATAATCACTTCCGAGCTAGCCAATCAGCACGCGCGAAAAGTACTATTCACTTGTGTGGTATATACTAATACATAATATCTATCCGTCTTCTTTGAATAGCCATGGATGTTTTGTCTGCCAAACAACTAGCCCCTCTGCTTTGTGCTTTTGCCTTCACATGCTCACTTACTTTTAATTCTTCAGCGTTTTCTTCACCTTTGAGGTCTAATTTACATGTTTCTCAATCAGCAGAGTAATAAAAAGCCTTTTCTGTAGTGACGTCATCTTTATTTAGGGCTGGTTATTATTTATAGGGATGACCAGGTCAGCTTATCAGAAATAATCCTTTGGTTTATATCCTAACACCCATCATATGCCAGAATTTCTAAGCCTGTCTAAATTTTGTTGGAAATTTTTCAAAGCCCATTCAACAGAAACAATAAACCTGATATAAAATTATGATTCAGTAACAGAATGAAACATGTTAATTTTTCGATACAGTGCTGTATGGCAGTGTAGAACCTGAGTAGACTTCTCAAGGAACTGTTTTCAACACAAACACTTACAAGTCATCTCCTTTAACCGATTTGGGTTGAAAACAACTCAAGGTACATAGCAGTGTATCAAATTATGTTAGTCTGTGATGCTGAGTGGAATCGCTTGCTTTAATATTATTTTGATATACCCATTCAATACAGACTGTTTTCAGAACATGGTCATGGCCCATCATTTCAGGGAGGTATTTTTTTATGAGCCAGTCTACCTTCCATCCTTTTCTACTTGACCTGGTTATCTTCATTAAAAATAGAATGCAGTCGAAGACAGCACGTGAGTGCTGGCAGTGGTATGAAGATTGAAAGCAATGAAAGAAAACACCAAAAAACAGCGGCATTTATTGTCTTCCACATTTTGTAAAGTTGATTTAATGTTGATTTCCTTAATCAACTAATGCCTACCCTAGAACTAAGAAGGGATATTTTTGTCCTCTACTGTTCTAATATATTGTCTTCAGAAAAGACTGACCAATTAGAATCCCATGTCTATGCATATATTTATAGGTCTCAGGGGGGCCTAGGGAGTTAGGTTTTTGTCATTTGCACAAAAGATCAAGTTACCATGTTTCACCAATGAAAATACACATTAAAACAAACATAAAGCTCTCCTTAATGAAAAAGTCAGTCAGATAATATATTTATGCCTAAAAAGCAAGCACGTACAATTTTCACTTCAAGGCAAAGAACGTACACGCAATTTGAAAGAATTGCAAGTAAAATTTGAAGGAAATTTATTGACCAGTATGGGGCATATTTTTCAACAGTTTTGTGACAACTAAGAATTGGCCAATCAAAATAGTATTTCAGTAAAAATTGACAATTAACCCTGCAATTTTTGGTGAATTAGATTCCTCAAAGCATAACTTGTTTGCAGTGAACTCTTGAATTTCCACTGTTTAAACTGTCAAGTATTCCTTAGAAGTTATTATTTCAATTTACCATTTCAGAAAGGTTTGTTTTCGTTCTGAAAATGGCATAGGAGTCTTGAAAATTTCCACATGACCAACACGGCCGCCATTCTGATTGAAATTAAACAACTCAAGGTCCACCAAAATCTAATAAATTGATCACCATGGTAAATTGACTGCATTATTCGTGAGATTATTGGCTCCCGAAGTTTCTTTTGCTATAGTACACAGGTGATGGCATAGTGGATGCTGGCATCCTTTGCCAGCAACCACAATAATGAACTGTCCCTTGCACAGAACAAGAATTGTCTGTGATGTGCAAAATGCATCACACTCCCTGAAGACTCACAAAATAAAATAATGGAAGGCACAAATGCATCACTCTAGTGCTATGCATTTTTACTGTAATTAAACTTGAATTAACCAAAACAAGACTCTGAAAACTGTAGAGACCAGTAAAAGTGTGTGCACCAAGACAGTGACAAATTTTGACACGCGTGACTTACTGGAATAACATTTTTACATCAGTAGGCCATAAAGGCACAAACATTGCACAAATATGCAACCTAGAATGGGCACTGATGGAATACAGAAAACTGCTACAAGTTTTTTGTTTTATGTTTTTCTAAAGTGTATATTTCAAATGTTTTTGCCATACTTTCATTCACAACATTTTCCCTGAATGACGTGTATGGCGGTCCGTAGAAATACTGCCGCATTTGTCGCTCAAAATTTATCCAGGCTCCCCAACAATGAATCTGTAATTCTACAACTTTCACTTAAAAATGTTCCAAGAGTAACAACTCCTCAGTGGGAAATAAAATGCTTCTAATAAATCTTGAAAGTAGCTGTCAAGCTTTGTTGTGTAGAAGGAAATGACCTGGTGCTGATCTCTAACTGAAAGAGTTGTTTTTGGAGAAAAAACTCTTCTTTAACAGCCTGTACAACCATTTTCTGTTGTTATTGCAAGTGTGTCGCGATTTTGAACAGGCAGACAAGAACTTCACTATTATTATTATTACTATTAATATTATTATTTTGTAACTGATGGCCCTGCATACAGTACATTTCTCAACAACCTGAAAGTTCCACAACTCTGTAGAAAGCCTGTTTGCATTTAAAGTAACTACATGCTGTACCTTCATGCTATTATTGCATCACACAGAATTGACAAGATTGTGAACACCGTGAAAGTTGCTTTAGATATAAACGTATACAAAAAATTTATATTTTTCTGATATACACTGATGCCCAAAGCAATTTTCATTGCAAACAGTACAACCAAAAAACAGTTGACATTAATTTTTTTTTTCTATAAGAAAAATGTTAAGGATAAAAGCTGTCTTTATCATCACATAACAAGCAATCTGTGAGAAACAGCAAAATCTAGAGCTCTACTACGGTAACTAGACGTTTGATTTATCTTTAACAACCCAAAAACCAAGTACATGCTCTGCTTTTTCCGGCAGATTGATTGGTTCGATTTATAACAACAAAATCAACACTGAATATAAGAACTTAAGGAGGAACTTTCAACCTCAGTAATGTCTACCAAACACCAGTGGTTTTCAGGAACATTTTTTGTTAAAAAGTCTGTCTTTGATGTTTACTGGGTTAAGTCCTACACAGCACACAGCAGAGACAAACTTGTACAGAATAAGTTTGCAAAAAGGAAAAATGCTAGTTAAGGAAACAAGATCATAGTTCAAGTGGTACAAACGACGTGAACCAGACAACATTTAAAGGTGTAACTGGTATATCGAAATACAGGTGAACTATTTTCATTGTTGGAGCTGCTAACTTTGATAAGCTTGGCCAAAGAATAACAAACAAACAAACAACTTGTTGTTCATAGGATAAATATTAACATGGATCAATAAATATGCCACAGAAACTTGTCAAGACGTGCTATTTTGATCCACATGACCTACCAAGATGGAACAAATTTGCAGATGGTCAAAATAAAACAAGTAATTTTTTTGGTCTAGGCAACTCAATGAACTTCAAGTCTTGTGGGAAACTATGGAAAACTGACATTAAAATATAAAAAGCATGATATTTTTAACACAAAAAAAAGTTTTAAATAATTTTCTACCAAAATGTTGCAGTAACAAATTGCATTTAATACTAAATGTTACTGAAAAGGCAAGATAATATTAAAATCATTTGGATTTAGCCATGTCTAAAAATCATGCATATATACAAAACTAGGCCTTTCTGCTTTGGGAAAGTGGAAGCACTGAACACAAAAGAATAATGCTTCTAAACAAAAAGGAACAAAACTGGATGATGATAAAACTTGAAACATGCAGATGTCTCTATGCAAGATAGTCAAGGCCCTGAATGTTTCACAATATTGAGTAATAAAGCTTAGAATTTGCCCCCAAAAAATTCACCATTCCTAGATTCTGATTAACAGAAAACACAGACTGGAGGTCAAACAGTTTCAAAACTCATAAAATTCGAAACCACTAAAATATGCTCAAGTCTGTGAATTTGATCTAAAAATAGGAATAATACGAGCCAATCTTCCTATAGGCAGTGATCCATATTCGGCTAAAATTGTTCATCTCATGTCCAGCCACTTCGATTAGCATTAAATATTCTACTTTTTAAAGACTGTTAGACAATTTTTATGGTTCAAACACGCCATCGTTACAATTATCATGGACACAGCATGCAAAGATCCGCTCAAAATGCGAGATTTCGAAGCCAATCGACAGAAAAACAGTACACTCGGATCTCGTATGGCTATCACATGGTACAAAAGCAATGCTCTTGTTTTCTGCACCACGGTCATTCGGTCTACAAGACTTTATGTTCTTTTACAAATAACAAAAACTATGGCATTAAATGGGCAATACTTTTGTGACGAGTCTGCCATAAGATTTAGAGTTTATATACCCTTCACTTCTCGTAGCTTCTGCATGGAAACCAATTCAAAACAAAATAAGGTTGGCTGAGAAAAGGTTCACAATTTCATGACACATACACAGCCCTACTTCTTGATTTTCATCAAACACGCACAGAATACGTACAAGAAATTAAAACGAAAATTTCTGGTCGAACAAATAGTAAAACTAGAGGCGCGTGCAATCAATTCTATCTACATGTCGGTTAGAAAGCACAACGTTTCTTCGCGTACCGAAGTACATCCCAACAGAAATTTTCTTTCATTATCCTTTAGTTTATCATTTGACAGCCCGGCCACCAAGAATAGCTACGAAACCGTTTATCAACTGTTTTAACGGCATTAAAACCATTATGGATAAAAACTATACGACAGCGAACCGTACCGGACATAAAACACAAGCTTAAGTGTGGCAACAATCTTCGTTCGCATATGGCTTCGTACTAAACAACGGTTCACAACAGCGTGACAGAGGTTTTCCAACGTAAAATCACGATTTTATCGCTTATAAAAACCGCTAGAAAATAAATAATCCTTAACGAAGGTGCTCACAAGAAATTCAAGGGAAATATTTATCAGTGGGAGAAAATAACGTCAAAGAAGCGCTATGACCACGAATAATAATTCTTTTCCAGCCATTTTGTCGGGTTACTTAGTTTGTAAACATGCTGCCATGTTTCAAAACCCCATGGCTACGTCCAACACTCGACTAAAGCTACAAAAATACCTTAACAAGTGTATTTTCTACCCTATGAATCGAGAAAATACACTTGTGAAGCACATATATAATCGACAAAATAGAATAATCGAGTATTTCAACGTCTTGACCATGTAAAAAAGCCCCAAAGATGTTATAATAAATACACTTACTATTGCGCACAGTCGATAAGTTGATACTCGTTCGATCGTTCGAAACATTCGAGGACTCCTGCATCTTGCCATAAGATTTTCGTGTGTTCGTAGAACTCCTAGAAAATAAATGAACCGAAAAGTTACAAAAATCCCGAATACGAAAGGCAGGCACAAGACGAAAACACATTTTTTGTTTGTTCAAAGCATTCGCCTGCCCTCAGCCAAGGCTCTCTGGTTTCCATAATTAGAAATGTGTACTGAACTACGAGCGAAACCGCTCGCCTGAAAACCTGATCTCGGGAGATTTACTTTCGATGCTTTCCTCGTTCTTTTACAGGGAAACTAAAATGCTAAAGATAACGATTATAGCAAAATATCATCTGGCCTTACCGGGGGATAGTCGAAGTCTGGAGTCGTGGCTACTTCGTGAAGGTAGTCGATTCTAAACTGGTTATTGGCGTTCGCTAACTTTACCGGCGGTGTTAGCGTTGACATGGCTCCTGTAATGGTCTAAGAAAGAAGAATTATGCATTTTACAAAAAACCCAAGCGAAAGGAATCGAAAAAAGCTGTGAAATCGCAACGAATCGCGAGCTAAATGTGGGTGGTAGATTGTAAATAGGCTAGCCTTACCAATATCGCATCTCTAATATTCTTCTTTATATCCTCTATTTTTTGCCTCTTTTCCCTGTGAAAAATGAAGCAAAGACGCAGGTTAACACACGACGTCCATTCTGAATAATTCTTGTTCGATCGTAGCCTGCCTTCCTCACTCTTAATAATTTGTATGCTAAACAACAGTGACAGACACACTCACTGTTCCGTAAAACCGTGCGCATCGTGTAAAATCCTCATCTGTTTGACGATGGTGCTTTTCCCTGATTCTCCAGCCCCTTGGAGATTAGAAATAACACTTATTACTCATTCGATCAAAACCAAAATCAACCACCTTCAAACCCCAATAATACAGCCACACACGACGAGAAATTGTTACCAAGTAGAAGAAGGCGATGGGTAGCGCGGTATGCAATTTTATCGTCCCTCAATTGCTTCTCGATTTTTTTGTTCGTATTTTTCTGTCTCCGATTCGTTTCTTGCTCCTCGTCGGTAATGTTGTTCCCGAAACACCCCATCGCACAGAAGTGCGACTCCAGAACGAGGAAAACGCCCCCGTCGTACCACCAAATAAAAAGTTTCTTTTTTCGAAGATGAAAGCAGGCAAGTATGGAAGTAAAGAAGAGCACAGCAACACGACTCAGCTTATGACAAAAATCAAGGCAGGGTGTGACACGGCGCGAAGCTTCATGGGAAAAAAATTCACAAGTTGAGACCGAGAGCAGTCTGGTGATGAGTGTGACGTCAACAGCCGAGGACATACGCATAAATGACGTCACAAAAAGGGGATTTTCGCACAAATGAAGCGTTAACCTTATTCAGCTGAATCAAGCTGAATAACTTCAAAAAATTCGATTACTTCGCTTTCTGTTTTATTCTGTGCTATTTTTATTCGTTTTCATCGTCAACTGGGGCTTCTTGGCTTCACAGGTTTCAGTGACGAAAATTGCTTTTGTTCACCGGCCTTTTCATCCATGCACGCGTGATGTGACGCTCGATTCACTCTTCCCAGCCATTATGTGATGAGTCAGGCAATCATTTAATTAGTTACGCAATATTAATAACGGTCTCCCAAGACTATCTGAGTCAGTCTGAACAGATGTTCTGGACTCTACTTGCGTAATGTTTCAAGGTCTGCTTATAAAGTACAGAATTTTGTTCAAATAACAGGTAACATTGACAAAAAAAAAACTGAAGAAGTGGAACTCCTCCCTCTATAAATGAATAAACAAAGAGTTGAATAGCCCGCGTGACGTCTCCTCTTTTCTTCCTGAGCGCGGGCGATGGGTTTAGATTGCAGGTGGAGTTGTTGCTCATGGGGTGCAACAAAACTAATCTAATAGTTAATCTAATATCATACTATGAAAACCCCATTGAGACACAAGCTTCCCCTCTGGCAAACTTAAAGCGCTTCCACGACAAACAGGCGCGAAGGAACAGTGACAAAAACGTCATGATATATTTTAACCGTCACTGACGCAAACTGAGTCATATTGCAAAAGCCCCTCAATTTGAGAAGTGCGCAAGGAGCGGAAACTCTTCTGGCAAGAACTAATATAATATCGTTGATAAATTGGGAGTTATAACAAGCTATTCGTCTTGATTTTAGATGATGTCAAACAAAACTGATTTTTTTCTAACAACTTTCGAAGCTGTAGCAGAATGATTTAAAGCTCGATGGTCGAGGGTTATTTTTCCCTTTCTACCAATTATCTAAAGTAAAATTACTTTAAAGCATTCTTTCATGATATGCAGAATGTTGATGCGTGGTATAGTCAAGATTATGGAGCGGTGGACTTTGGATTTGCCAATGATGTCACTGGTCCGAGTCGGTGACTTCTGTGATCTCTTACCGCTTTCCCCTAGGCTTGAAGTGGGTACCAGCAAAATGCATAAGGGAACCTTAACAAAGCTGAGTGTAGCGTTAGATTTACTAGCTCCAAGGGGAATAAGTGACAAGGAATATATGAGGTCACATTTATTACTGCCCCCTAAAAATCCCATTCCCCCGGGGTAAAAGTCCCTTTGGCACAGAACATAGCCCCAAAAAGTCCGTTTTTCTTCTTTATAAAAAAGTGACTGACTGCATTATCAGGTTCCTGCGCGCGTCCACTGGCATTTTTCGCACACCTATCACAAATTTTACATATTGACACAACTTAGTCAAGCTTTCAAAGTGGAGAGTGATAATTTTATTTTCCCAATGGCGAAACCACAAAGAGGAACATGCTGAAAATGAAAATGGAGGGTTTATGCCGCTTTACAACTACGAACACAAGATATCGCAAAATCTGATTACTTTGCTAATTCAAGAAAAAAGGAAAAAAAAACTAGGACCCGGGATACATTTGCAAAATATTTTACGCAAAAATCCGCCAGAAAATATCAAGCCCCTAAGGTGCCCAAATCGCTAATTTTAAACCTAACAAAGGCCTGCTTATTTCCCTGTCGGTTATATACCTAGGCACCCCTCCCTCCCCAAGTGAATGAGCATGACAAAACCTTTTGAGAGGATGCTGGTAACGTACCGAGTTGAAAATGAAATCAGTGGCATAAAATTAGAACAGAAAACTTTGCTGCTATTTCAGAAGCAGAATATTGGACTAAAATAGCCGACAATATTAGGGTGAAGGAGCACTTTCTTAGGGGTGCAGTGTTGTAAAGAGCTAACGAATAAAAATCATTCAGGAAACCACAAGAAGTCATGTTTGCTGGTACGCCAGATTGAATTTGAACCACTATCAAAGAACGTACCATAGAGAGAACATACAGAAAGATATCTATCTGAATTGGACTGGATTGAGTCAGCCACTAGTTCAGACCGTACAAGACGCAGATTTTCATTCTCTAAGTTCCATTCCCTTGACACCTTTCTCTTTCTTCTCTCAGAGCTTAACCGAATTCGCTATCCATGCTTCGTTCTCATCACCCCACAGAAGACTTTCCTTGGTCCTTATCTTAGAAGTATGAAGTAAAAGTGTTACACATGAAAACAACGGAACTAGTTCAAGGTTCGTCTTCCGTTATTGCAGCGACTCCGACTGATGTTTTCTGACGCCGGTATCCGTTGTGGCTTGTCGTTATGCATTCTGAATAGTGACAGTCTGTACAGTAATAGTTTTATGTGCAATATTAATAATAAACATACATGTTTCTTTTTACTATTAGCTAAAATCTTAAATAGCGGCTCTGTGTAAATGGATAAGCTCAAGAGCTTCCTTTTCATTTATTTTTACTTTGGAAATATATTGAATAAAGTATTCAGGTATTGAATACCGGTGCATCTTTGTTTGTCCGTCACTGCCGACTAAGAAAAACTGAAAAGTGTTTTGTTTTGCGAAGTTCTGATTGTCACCATTTAGCCAATGGCTACAGAATTAAATGGTTAGAAGTATAGTATTATTTCAGCCTATCCAAGAAAACAACAAAGTCTGCTAAAGGACCAAACCGGGCTGAGACCACGGATACTTAAGCACTGAACGCTAGAGGGCGGAGCATTCAAAGCCATTGGTGTACCGCACTGTGTCAGAACTATATATAACTCAAACTTCAGACTTCCGTCAAGAAAATGACACGAAAAACAATTTCCCAAAGTTAGAACCTTTTTTGAAAGTCGCGATGATCAGATACTGAAGATGACGAAATAAAGCAGCGTTGGTTTTTTGTCTCTTCCAGATGGGTGTAATTTGGGCGTTTGCTGCCCTGTGCTTATTAGTGGCGGTAATTTATTTTACGCCTCCGTAGAAATGTCTGTGAGGTTGAAACTTCATTTGGACGTCGCTACATTTGTTGAATTCAGGGACAGTCTTACTAGAACATTTTGTTCATCAAAGACAGAAAGTTTGATAAAAAAATCACCCAGCGTAAGCAGTTAGCCGATGCGATCAAAGAACGCCAGCAAATGACAACACTCGAGTGACGAATTTACACAGCATTCTAAAAATAAACCCAGAAGACAAAGGAAATTAAAATATCAATAGCATAACCTCTATAATCATGACATTTAGTTAAAATATCGGGGCTTTTGTTTAGTAAGCGCTCAATTGAATCCGACACTCCAAACGCGGTTGCGAAACCGGCTGCAGAGTGGGCTTTCACTGGTTTCGGTTTTCGTAAATTTTCACGCCAAAATTTATCAAATTCTTGCTGCTATGAGTTCTGTAATTCTTGGCAATTGCACTTAACTCATTTGTAATGTGTTGTGTTGACGAAAAAAGCTGTGTTTATTATTTGGCGTTATCTCTATTTCGGTTCTTGTTCAAACTCCACATCCGCTAAATATAGAACTTTCAATTTAAAATTTAAATCACAGGATTGTAAACAATAAGAATTGCCGTAGCTAGATCCAACCATCTTACATTGGACGCGTCGATTAGCAGCGCTTACGAGACTTATACCTGCTGATACGATGTAAGCCACCGACGAACGATCATAGCGTTTAGTCAGTGTTTTACGAAGACGCCTTTTAACTGCTTTTAACCACGTTTGCATGCTATTTTTCGAAACAGTCATTTGAAGTGATTTTAAGGAAAATTTCAGCTTTCAGTTTGCTTTACAAACATATAGCTGCCTTTTCACCTAATAGTTTCTAGGTTGGAACGTTTGCTTGGAAAACAGATATTTCAGCAACGTTTTTAATATTCATGCGTGACTGGGAAAAATTCTCCTACGGCAAGGGTTGCCTTGCGCAATAGCTGGAGTGCCATATTTAGATTTTTTTGAAAACTGTATATTATGATCTAAAGTGGTTGTTTATTTAAACTTTCGAATCTTTGCTGCCATGGAAATAAAAAGAAATAAATTAGAAATGAAACTGGAAGAGCAGAAATCTTCAATTTAATAAAAAAAAATTTAACTTCAAACGGTGTTCAGTTTTGATTTCTTTGAATCGCTGTTGCTATGGACGCTACGTACAAGTATTAAAAAATTCAAGGCGGTCCAAGTGCCCAAACATTTAAGTAGATCGTTATTTAGCCTTTTTAATTAAAAAAAATTGTGTAAGCCCTCGCAGTTTGAACTCTTTGGATTTTTTAGCTGTAAATTTTAATCGCAGAAAATTTTATCGAACGGAATCTCATTCATTCCCCAGCGAATTTACGAGGCGTTGTTGGCTGTATGAAAATGCTAGCTGACCTTATTTCGCTACTTAAACCGTGACATATAGGACCGCCCTTAGAAAACGAAATAGATTAGTTTTTCGGTGTTGGGAAAGTTTGCGGTGGCATTTTCGAGTTAAAGAAAACAATACTTTTTTCCCATCACAATTCAGTTCAGTAATCCAAATTTCTGAGGCGGGTAACTGCCGCCTTTCGAACGATCGAACCGCGCCGAATATTCCACCTGAACGAACCGTCACAGAAAACCAATGATAAATGTGATTTTATACGGTTCTTTGTCCCTGTTCTTTTAATAAATTGCAAGCTCAGGCTAAGCTTTGAACACCAGCTTTCAACACGGAATATAGAACACCATGAATTAAAGCTGAAATTTTATTTAGTTAAGCTTCATTATTCTACAGGCCGTTCTCGAGTCATTTTATGCGTGAAATATGACTATAGAATTCCCATCCCGTGAAGCCGGCAGTGGAAAATTCTAGAGGATTTACAGCTGTGATTTAAAAAAAATGTACCTAAGCTTAACTTACGCTATATAACCTTACTGACCTGGAAACTTCTAAAACATTAAGTTCTTAATTGCTTTTAAAATAGCAAACGGCACCGTTAATGATTGAGAGTGGGAGAAAAAGTCTTATCAAAGTGCAAAGAACTAGTAAATTACCTTCATTTGATTCCATCCACCCCCGTCTTTTTTTAATTTCATGTGTTATCCCTTTTCCTGTTTCTTTTCTCGGCCAGTGTTCTGTCGATTATGCATCAAAAGATCTAGATGGATCTGCAGGATGTCGACGCAAGGAACCATTGCGGTCACAGAAACCACAAGTTGAACTGGCTGACCTGCAACCATTCAAGACAGTTGGTGGTTCAGAAATAATTCTAAATTGGATTCCGTCAACATAGATTCAAAAAAATTCATTTTCCTTTCTAAAATCGACCCCACCTCTTTTTGAAACTGAGTCAGTAAGTCCGTCTAGCCTTGTTGTACGCCATCTTGAATGTGGCAGTCTCCTCGCTTGTCGCTGACGCTATATCTGTTTTTGGCGGGAAAGTAAGCTTTACATGTCAAAGTACAGCTTTTACTTCTTTGACTGAACCAAAATTATCCTAAAAAAAGAATTTTGTTTCTCAATTGCGTGAACGACCCAAATTTTTCAAAAAATTTAAAGAAAATTGACAGATTACCTGCTCCCTTTTCCCCGGGAGTTTTCAAGTTTAATAGCTACTCAAACTATGTTGTCAAATCCGCTGAGATTCATGTCAAATTTGTTCCGTTTTTATTTATTTTTTTCAGGTCTCCTTTTTTCATTTTCATTTTCTTTTTTTTGTCTGGCTGATTGCAACGACTACTTTCCACAAAAGGGGACAAGTGTACCGCTAATTTAGTCTCCTACACTAACTATTTAACAAATAGATTCCTGGTTGCCGTGCGTCTGTTCAGTAATAGATCAGTCATAGATCACGTCAAAATGTGGTGAGAGCAAAAAAATTGCACACGAGGCGCAACCGAGTGTGTAATAAAAATTGTAATACTGTGCAGCGAAGTCAATAAATGTGAATTCAAAAGTTATAAAATAGACGCTGAAAGATAATTCGAAATATCTTTCAGCGTCTATTTTATAACTTTTGAATTCACATTTGCAGCCGAGTGTCACTGATGTTCTTACCACATTTTGACGTCTTCTGTGATCTACTAGGGAGTTTACGCAACAGGACGGCTGATGTGGTGGGACGGCAAATTTTCCCTGTGTGACCAACGTGACGTCCAGGTATTTACGACTCTGGATTGTAGCATTCCTACCGCTCGTGGTCTTCACGTTGTCACAGATGAGAGAACACCAGTTTTAATCGCAAATCGCCTAAAAATGTGAAGGTACTAAGATGTCATGTGTACTCATGTTGGTCACACAACGATAATTCACCGTCCCCTTCCGTCAGCTCTCCTTTTGCGTAATCTCACTATTACTGAACAGACGCACGGCAACATGGAATCTATTTGTTTTATACAATAAAGAAGCAAAAGTTGTTAATAGTCGTCATCTATGCGTCTGTCCTCATATAGATCATAAGTAAGAACCAATCAAAATGCGTCTAGAATTCAGCTTGTTATATAAAATGCTATAATGTTAAGAAGCACCCAATGAGAACAAACGCATTCCCATATCATTTTATGGCCTTTTCAAAGGCAATTTTGTGTAAGCTAATACAGTTTTATCTCCAGCCGGATCGATCCTTGAGCTGAAAATTTAAATTGCCGAAAAGCCTAGTTTAGGAAACGAAATCTTATTCCCGAATTTATGAGCAACTGTTGGCTTTCCGAAAATGATAACTTTTTCACTTTTCTACGACGTATTTGCCCCTCAGAAAACAAAAGAGATTAGTTTTCACCGTTGTGGGAGTTTGAGGTGACTTTTCGCCTGAGAAAACGCTACTTTTTTTCAAAACGTTTAATCCGAATTTCTGGGCGTGTTATGTCAACTGTTAGGTACCTCATATTATTGCTACATTCACTACATTGTAAAATTTATTACCTTTTGACAGTTTCACAATAAATAAAAACAACTTAGCATGGCCCAAGGGCTTGGGGAAAATGAACGGTGAGTGAAAGATCAATTTATTGGTGTTGTTGTTGTTGTTGTTTAAGATATTGAAAATAATTCACATCTTTCTTGGAGTTATGAATAATGATATTATATCAGAATAAAAACTGAATGTACGCGTTCTGAGATACAGATAAAATTCATGGAAAAATCATTTCCTTCATAATTCCGATATTTTTCTTAATTGTAGACTAAAAATAAGCTTGACTATTTAAACATCGAAAGCAACACCAGCTACGAATTAATCAGAGGGATATTTATGCTCCATATAGTCTAAAGTCTGACACAGTGTATAAAAAGATATTGATACAACATTCATGTAGTCCGTTCTTAGCGTGTACAATTGTTTTTTCTATTGATTAAAGGGCAAGTTTATATTTTGCAAATTGTGAACGATGCTCTAAATAAGGTATAGCGAATGAATGAAACCAAGTAGAAATATATGGAACTTATGAATCAAGAGGGTTTGACGCGGTGCTGGTTATGCAATGAGAGACTGGGGCGAGTCTCGGAAATGCCACCTGTTTCTCGCAGAGTTTGTCAGTTGTTATGGTAATATATTATGCTTAGAATATTCCTATTTGACCGCAATACCAGCTGGGCACTCTAATACTGCTTAATTCTTAATTGCCTGATTCTATTCTTGCCTTCGTTGTTTCTATAATTAGGCACTCTCTCTATTTTTAGTTCGACGAGTTTTAATGTGCTGGTTTTGTTTTTAAATACATATTTTAAAAAATAAAATATTTCACAATTCGGCGTGATGTTCACAATTTTTAGTGCAATATTGATGCTACTTGTGAACAACGTTCTTGCCTAAAATAGGCTTTGCTCTAAATCCGACTATTTGTTCGAATATGTCTTCAACCTCAATCAGTACCATGACTTCTATACCGTACACAAAACAACGCAGTTCCAAAAATAGTATTACAAATTAAATGACAAATAAACCTTATAAAACTTCTCAGGTCTGGCATCTTTAATTAGCATTGGACACTGATCATGAGTGAAATTTCAGAATCAGTCCCGTTTTAGCTATCTAACACAGCCGAGTTAACGATAAATATTTGTAACAAACGAAATTATCGGCGCCCGGCTATAAAATTTGCGTTTTTCTTTAGTATCTGATAAAATTCACAGAAACATGATTAAAATGAACAAAACTTGGTCAATTCTAAATCTCATTCACAAACTGAAATGTGATTATCCCGCACTAAAGGATTCGGCTATAATCTGAATCAACTCTGAGAATAAAATTACACGCTCCTGACTATATGCCCCGAAATTATTCAGCGGTTTGCAATGAGTCAAAATCAAAGAATATCCGAAAGAAGCAATATTAATTGTGAACTTTGATATTTCTGTCTCAGGCTAAGTTCCAGTTCCGGCGGTATAGCATTTTTATATCAGCCAGTACGTAATAGAATTTATTAAACAAGATGAGAGCCTTTCAATTTCAAAACCACATCAAACATCAAAAACTTAAACACTAGAGCTAAAGAAAAAACAATTACGAGCAGCTGAAACCGAAAAAAAAAAAAAAAAAAAAAAAAGAGAGGCGGGGGTGGGAAGCAGCACCGTCTCAGCAACACAGCAACACTCCTCCCCCCCCCCCCCCCCTTAGGAAGGACTGGTACTCAGGTTACCGCCGACCATGCTTCAAAGCCTGCTGCATGTAAACAGCTGCAAAATATCCTCCACGTCCATGGTATCATGTTAGGACTTCTAGAAGCCATTCTGCGAGCAAAAAAAAAAACAATGTTAGTCATCGCACTTTCCACCTTTCACTAGTGTGTACAGTTGCGTGGTAATTAACACTTTCCCGTGTTTTTTTTCAAATCTTTCGACTGGTCTTAGTTTTTCGTTTGTCTAGCCAACCCTGTAAACTTTTCAACGTTTTATATTTTAACACTATTTTAAAAAAAATGAAATTTTTGTTAATGAACATTGTATACACGTAAAATAGTATTAAGAAACGCGCACCAGGTCTGAACTGGAGTATGGAAAAATGAAGCGTATCATATTTTGGTCTAAAATAAAGATAGCGGACTAGAG
This sequence comes from Pavona decussata, assembly GCF_977016875.1. Classification (NCBI taxonomy): domain Eukaryota; kingdom Metazoa; phylum Cnidaria; class Anthozoa; order Scleractinia; family Agariciidae; genus Pavona; species Pavona decussata. The sequence continues at coordinate 408,130 of NW_028145427.1, read as the reverse complement.
AGCTGGCTTAGCCCCCATCCCCACCTTCGCAATTCAAAGTCAACTGCAGGTCAAATTCAGGGTCATAGACCTTTTTCATAAATGGCGGCCGATAAATTGTTCTTTTGTTTTCGTGAAAATTAGCCCTACTAGCCTCGTCAGCATGTGCAAAATTCAAAAGAATTTTTACTCTGAAATGAGGTTAGTGGGGCTCATTAACATATATTGAAAAGAATAATAAATCGACTGCCATTTATGAAAAAGGTCTATGGACTCCTGTCAGGGTGAGCTTATTTTGCTGAGAACCTCTTGTGGTCAAGTAGTAGTTGTATACCCTATCTGATCGTTTCAAGGCTCCACGCAAATTTGTAATTAGCACCGCCATTGAAAAGACAGTCCCATGATCCCACTGGAAAACTTGTCAGCGGCATTCAAATGTGAAGGTCACGAAGACGAGGCAGTACAACAAAGATGGCGCGGGTTTTGTGAACTATTCCTCAACATTGCATCAAGCTATTTAAAGATGGGATGCAAATTCTCAAAGATCCGCCTCTTTCGCAGAAAGCGCAGCAAAGCACGTAAAGATAATAAAGAAGCTGTAGTACACCTCAACACGAGAAATCGAAAGGAAATCACTGAGGAATATCAACCCGCAACTGACGAACAGCGTTTTCTAGATGAAGCGACCGACAAGGAAGCTGTCAACACTCTTGTTGAAGTCGGTTTAGAGGAGAACATTGCAAATGAACTTGTATTGCGACGTAAGAAAGGTCGCCTGGAATCTACTAAAGATATTGTTGCTGTGTTGGAGGAAAATAACAAGAAATATCAACTTCACCTTAACGAAAACATTCTTGTAAGAGTGAATTCACTGGGAGAGCTCAGTTATCAGAAGTTTGGAGAGAAAACTCGCGAAGAACAGCCACAACGAAATAAGATTTATTCGGAAGAGAAAATAAATATTAATACAGCATCAAGAAAGGCACTAGAGGCAGTAAAAGGCATTGGACCAACAATTGCAGACAGAATTATTCAATACAGGCAGGAATATGGACCATTTGCAAAAGTTGAGGATATTGTCTTGGTGAAAGGAGTGAGTGAGAAACTTTTAGAGAAAATAACCTCACAGATAACTGTTGACTCTTCAAAAAGCAAACGCAATGAATTTCAAAATGGTGAAAAGAATAGAACATCAGCTGACAAAAAAATTCCAAGATTTAGTCCTGATGATGGTACTGTGCGTATTGCAAGTTGGAACTTGCTTTCCTTTAGTTCAGATAAAGCTGACAATGTTGGAGTGCGAGAGGTCATTTGCTGCACAATATTAGAGAATGGGTATGTTCGCCTTTTCCATTGATCTTATTATTTATTATATCAGCAAGACAGAGAAACAAAAGACGGTGACTAATTTTACTAGCAATAGACCAACAAACATTTGACTAACAGCTTGTGATGCACCAAGTACTTTTTACAGCCTGCAAACAACTGCATCAAGCTGAGTGAAAGATGGGTGCCTGGGAAGTCCAGGGACCTCTACTGTAACCAACCAGCCCCTAGACAGTAATATGCTCCCATGGCTAGCATTCCCGGCAATTCAGCCATGAGCCCCCCTGCATTAGCAGTGGAAGAGCAACCAGAAACTCCTCAGAAATCGGATACACTCTGCCAGCCTCAAACACACTACCACAATGAGGTGCTCTGTGCATGTGCTAATCTCCAAGAACTGCTGACCACCCAGTGAATGCCAGCTTTTCTATGTTGTTAACCTAATGAAATGCATTTAACTGCACCTAGTCAATAACGTTATGGCTTAACTGACAGACGGTCAATAACATTGTGACTTTGTTGACATATAAGGTCAATAACTAAAGACTTAAAAGGCATTCTCTGATGACACAATCCACGTGACATTGATGATGACTTTCACTAAGAAAACAAAATGCCAGTCTTTGTCAATATCAAGTGTCCTTTTGAGAACTATAGTTCCCCTGATACTTTACTGTCTTAATCCTTGTTAGCCTAGGGGGGAAGGGACAGGGAGGATTCAAGTGTCTGCACTGTCTTTGAGCATTGACACCTTTTTTAAAAAAATATATAAACAATTAATTACCGGTAATGAATTAATGCGACATGGTTAGTGGTTAGAGGCATGGACTCGTAATCTAAAGGCCCCAGGTTCAAGTCCTCTCTCTGACCACTAGCTTGAATTTGTTTCTTGGTAGTCCCCTTTTTAAATCCTTGGTCATACTTTGTAAATAGCCAACTGATGTCTCCCAGCCAGTTGGGATTATTAAAGAGTTTCTGTTCTGTTTAAAATATTTGTTGATTACAGTGCCCTGTAAGCTTCTAGCTTTGAATCTAGCCATGTATAAATAAATTTTACTTTCACTTTTCTTTTACTTTACTTTATACATGTAAAAGCACGCAGCACCCAACTTTGTGACTTTTGTTGAAATTTACTTGTGAACAATCTGGTGTGGCATTTAATTGTTTGTGTATGCCGAACAGGATTAATGTTGTTGGTACATCCCATACCCTTTCTGGGTCGTTTTCATTTCAGCAGGATGCAGTCAGTATGTGCATTAAATTCAGTGTTTGTACAGGGGTAAAATGTGAATCCAACATCCATTTTCATGTAAATTTGCTGCTATTTTGAATTGAGGTCAATGTGGTGCAAACCCTGCCATTGAACTGATGAAATTTGAGGGGTATAACTGATCCAGAAGGTGAATGATGAAAGAGTGATCAATTTGAGTGACAAGAAACAAGAATTTTTGTATGTGTAGTGTTGTGACGACTCATTTTCGGTGCATGCTTCATTTCTGATACCCTTAATTGTGATCACGTTATATGCATATTACATCCGTGAAAAACTGCAAATAAGATGGGAGGTGAGGTGGTGCGAAAACATGGTGGAAAGCTAAAGAAGCCAAAGGAAATTACTTTAAAAAATAAAATTGTTTCTTGTGTTGTACTTTTCTTTTGTGTTGCGCAGACCACAAGGCACTTAGTGGGGATGCTTTTGGCTTTTTCATCTTTATGTGATTCCATTGCTAATTTGAATGTATTGAATGCATATCACTCAGATTAAGACTGTATTTTTTGTGATTGCGAACTGTACTGAACTTGTTCAATCTTTTTTTATGTCCCCAGAATTGACATTTTAGCAGTACAAGAGATTGGCGATGACAATGCCTTGAATAAGGTAAATGTATTAACTGCTTCCTTGATAATGTCATCAGCTGGTGCATTTCTTTATTTGAGTGTATGTAATAAGGTAGCACATGTTCCACAAATTCAAAGTTTTCTTTGCATTCAGACATACATGTACAATGCATTTTGCGGTATACTTTATTCTATGTAGCACTGTAACAAAAATATGATAGGATAAGGTAGGGTTGCTTCAAAGTATAAATAACACAAATACCAGACTGAGTTGCATTATTATTGATTAGAATATACAATTATTACAATTACAATTTTATTATCGATTAGACTGAAATCAACAAGCCAACAAAATTTAATAATTACAGTCAAGAATGGACTAATATTTAACAATAATTATTTAACAAGGGCGTGTTGGATAGGAGATGATAGATAGCCAACAAGGTGCATAGCGTCAAGTTGGCTATAATCATCTCATATCCAACAAGCGCCAGTAGAATAATTGTTTAATAATAAACAATCAAGAAATATTGCTAGTAACATCAAGCTGATGTCGGTTTGCAAGAACAACAAAAAGACAATTCAAAATGGTCACCATTTCTTGGGCATGGTGTAATGGCTCTTATACCATGGCCGCTAAGCCAGTCAAATCCCTGGAATTGCATAATACAATGACCCAGTTTTTAATAATACAGGGTAGACACTCAACCATATCTTTTTATCTCTAGAACACTGAATCCCAATATTCATGAATTTGTGACAGAGAAAAAGTGGATAAAAGAAAATAATAGTAGCATTTGAGAAAATAAATTGTTTACTGATCCTGTCATTTAAAGTTAAGAAAACAAAATTAGCTTTAAGGATCCACAAAATACATTTAAGCGTACAAGCTTTAGACTCCTCACTCCTCACACAAAAGCCCAGTCAAAAGCTTGTACACTTAAATTTTTTTCTGGATCCTAAAAGCTAATTTTATTTTCTAAAATTAATAGTAATATATTTATCAAATACAACATTCCAACTTACTGTAGAATTCCGAAAGTAACGCTCCCCCCCCCCCCCACCCCGAAAGTAACGGCCCACCTGAAAGTAGCAGCCCTTCAAAAATGACAACTCGACAACAATAAAATGCTCTATTGTATTTGATGTAACGACTCTATGATACCATCCTACGGATAAATTTTATCCATTTCAATGGGCTTACAATTTGGTTGTATTTAGCATAACATAAGTAAATGGAACATGGAAAATGTCCCCTAGTCTTTCTTACAGTGAAATTCACCAATAGGCTCATGTCATCGATCGTAGTTACCGTTCAATTTGTTAAAAATCAACATTGTATTAGATAACATAGAATGGCCTTCCCAATTTAAAGAAGCCACTGAAGAGAAATCCTACATTCTCAAGCTTAATGCGGATGGAATAGCCTGTGTGCCAGGACTAAACAACCTACAGAATCATTTGTGATTTGATTGCACACAGTGCTCGAAATTAAAATTATTTCCAAGTTGTCCGAATCCACGACGCTGAGCAACCTGAGCCGAGCCAAGACTCAGGTTGCCCTGATGCCTGCTAGGTCATCCTTAGCTCTTAAACAGAGATTTTTGAAGGGGGGTTCTGGTTAGTGCTGGTGGGGGAGGGGAAGGGTTTGGAAAATGGCTACAAAGGTGGTGTTATGATATGTTGAAAAAAGCTACAATGTAGCACAAATAATTATGAACGCTTGGTTTCTGGTGGAATGTGTTAAAATAGAACTACAGGACTGAGGGAAAAGAATGCAAACGAATTTCATCAAATATCAACCGAAAATTCCTAATTTTTCCTAATAATTTCTAATTTTTCGACCAAGGTGTCGAACAGATTTTCGAGAGCCATGCCAAAATTTGAGTGCATCCCCGTAAATTTGTTAATCTAAGAATGATATTTCAAAGGGATTTTGTTTGAACCGAAACGAAATTTCAAGTAGCTAATTGACAAGTTGGATGATTTATGATGACCCTCAATTTGCAAACTTGCTTGCACATGTTGCGATTGGTTTTACACCAGTTGGTATTGAAACTATCACCATACTAATGCAGAGTTCCTTCAATCCCCAAGAGGAAAGTCAATCTTAAGGTAGAAGGAAGCTCAAAACTAGCAAGGAATTACGACCCAGAGAAGCAAGGAAAGTCGATTTGTTGTCATTTTCATCCCATATGGCACAGTCGACAAGTAAAAGCTTTTGCGAGCTATTTATAGTCCCCGCCTGTGTGCCTTTTTAAAATTATAGCACTTCCAATATCCTGTATTAAGTGTAAGAACTTGCTTTCATTCAAGAAGGAAACTGAGATAAAAGAAGACAATAGCTTTAAGTTATATTTTAAAGTAGGCAGCAGTTTAAAAATCTTCTGTCCAAGCGAATATTTGTTCTGTCAGATATAATCAAAAAGTAAGTACTCACTACTGTGGTTGTTGATGTTTGATCGTTATGCCTTGGTTGTCCATAGTTTTCTTCTCAGACAACCAGGCTTCACATTTTACTGAAAAATTCATTTGGTTGCCAGGTAAACATTTCAGTTGTCTCGGACGACCATATGACCGCTAATTGCGAGCACTGTTGCAAACTTAACTGAATTCTAATGTAAACTATCCGTTAAAAGCAGTATGTGTAAGCAGAGTCAAATGATACAGTAATTAGTTGCAGTATAATACGAGCATTATTTTTGCTATACAGTACGAATATTTGGGGCCTTTTTTTGTTAGAGTTTGCTTTGTTCATGTCGAGAATTAATGAAATGCATAAACAGAATGACCTTTAAAGAAATTACAAACATTTTTTAACCATCTGAAAGTAATGGCTACCCGATAGTAGCAGCCCCTTTGGCCTGCTAAATCCAAAAGTAATGGGGGCCATTACTTTCAGAGTTCCACAGTATATATTCAAGGTCATGGTAGAGGTGGGGAACATTACTTTTTACAGTGGGCTATGCAGGGAGGCTTCACCTGAAAGGAGTACCTTCTGTAGCTATCGTAATATTCAAAAGCAATGGAAAGTGAAGGTGAAAGATCTAAATGCAGATCAACCTAAGCAAAGTTTTTGACATCTCATGTTCCTATTCTTGAGTCCCTTTATTATTGCTTGCATTTTTCATCCTTTAATGAGATAACTAGATCAAGTTCATGAGTATCTGGGCATCCGTATTTCAAATGATGTTACTGTTACATGCAAATTGACCTAACTGCTAAAAACAAATGAAATTCCAGTCCTTGGGTTTTCTGGTAAAAATTGTAAAAGCTTCACATACTCAGCTTAAAAAGGGCTTCTAAGACCCTAGTTGGAGTGCTGTGCCAATGGGATCACTGGTCTTTTTATCAAGAGCAACACTTTTCTTGGTGCTTATGCGGTGGAAATGATATAATTGAAGGGATTCCTGCAAAAGGGACGTAAATCACCTTTTGGTGAAATTTTGTTTTTTTTTCCACCGGATCCTGCTAAAATAAATTCTCTTAAATACAGACTTGCTTTAACATGAGGAATGTTGCTCTTTTGGCGATCAGTGTTCATAATTAAAATTGCTTAAAAAGGGGGCTTAAAATTTATCTAAAAAACTTTAAAAAGTTTCCCAAATTTTCGAACCATATCTCTGGTCCTTCTTCGGGGGACAATGAATCTGAAATTCAAAATCGAAATATGAAGCAGTGATTTTGAATTTCAGATTCATTGTCCCCGAAGAAGGACCAGAGATACAGTTCGAAAACTTTTTTAAGATTTTTAGATCAGTTTTAAGCCCCCTTTTTTAGCAATTTTAATGAGGACTGTTGTTCTGTGATTTTTTCGCTGTTTTTTGCTTCATTTTGAGAAAAACAGGACCAAAAAATGAATCTGTGCAAACAAGAAAAAAGAATGAAAAAATCAGAGTCTAACGACATTCTGCCTTTCAAAACAAGTCCATATGTAGCAAGATCCTGTGGAAAAAAAATTTAACCAGAAAAGCATTGTACCTCCCTTTTGCGTGAATCCCTTTAACTGGAAAGTACAGTGCAAAATGAAATTAAGATAAATGACACAAATGAATGGATTTCAATCTATGCCCTCATTGCTAAGATCTACCTTTCCCGTATAATTATTATTGCACTCATAAACCATACAAAAACACTGTTGTATCAGTAGACACTGTCCTAGTTTCTCTAAAGGTTTCTCAGACTGTACCGAGATGCCCAGAACACAAGACAGTGTGATAACAAAACAAGGCACCATCCTTACTGTATAGCTTTAGTACTGACGCAAAAGCTATACCATATATGTTTACACTGTAGGCCTGTCATTTGCACCAGAAAAGCTCATTTCAATACATGCTGTCATTCTGCTGTCTACTCCTGAAAGTACAATGTACATGTATTGAATAGGGTTTTTTTTTTGCCACTCCAAGCATAAATATGTAAACAGCCAATGGACTGATTTTGATACATGCATATTAAAATATTCTAAAGTGGTTCCAAGACTAAGGGCAATCAGACAAAAAAGAATTAATTATACATCCCATATGAAAATTTACAGCCCGACATGGCGAGAATCCGGCCTGATTCTGACCATGAAGTCATTTTTGCGGCGTGACCTGAACGAGACAAAGCGAGACAGCAGATTCGTCTCGCTAGAGCAGTAGACTTAGACATTTGTCTTGCTATGTTCTGAGCAATAATATGGCCAGAAATTAGCGAGATTAAGGGAGACTGATTTTAGGATACACTGTATATGAACTTCCTTATAGTTTGTTTTGTGTTTTGTTTTATTGCCCTAAGCCTCGAGCCAACTGAAGTAAGAATTTTAATGTATTGAGATTGCCCAAATGGTTTGGTGTCCTTGTTAGAAAGGCATACATGGATTTATGTATATCTAATAGACCTGAATGTGAAGAACTGCTATGGTTACAAGTGCTTTTGTTTACCTTTACCAGAATGTTATCCTCAGTTTATTTGTTTCATCTTCTGAAACTACTGGCAGGAATATCCCTTGAAATAGCATGCACAAGCAAAAACTAACTGGATTGGTAAAACTTGTACAGGGTTCACGCAGTCATGGAAAGGACATGGAAAGTCATGAAATTTGAAATTTGCACTCCAGGCCTTTAAAAGTCATGGAAATAAGAAAAATTGTTTGGGTCACGGAAATGTCGTGGAATTTCAGATTTTTCCCAAAATTGATTTAGCTGATGGTTGTAAAGAAAAGAAATTTTGGAAACTTTGTGTTAAACATCAATGTTCAGCCAGCCAGTGGAGTATTTTACTTATTGTTTTCACCTCATTTTGATTTCATGGAATTGCTAAAAGTCATGGAATCTTCTTTCTTAGTTGCAATGTGAACCCTGCAATAACAGCAAAACTACACGGCCCTCACAACCTTTTGGGCAAAATCTCTGACAGCCTTTTTGTCCAAACAACTTAAAGTGGTTTCTGTTTCTGGATTCTCGGTTTACAGATCAAAGATGAACTGAACAACCCAACCATTGAAGCTGTGAAGAACTGGAAGACCCGAGGATCGTGGGAGTGTTGCACTTCTGATGTGGCAGGCTATATGTTCAGGGTAATAATAATAATAATAATAATAATAATAATAATAATAATAATAATAACAATAATAATGATAATGATACAACTTTATTTACTGAGGGTAACACCTAACAGTATATCAACCGATGAACATGTGGCCCTCTATCCTAAAAACTAAAATACAATTTGAAATGATAATACTAAAGATAAATAGGGTATGTTAACCTTCCCACTCGTACTATACCCGTTTTAGTTTCTGTAACATGCTATTTTTAAGGGCTAAGGTTGCTGGTAAGCCCCATTCTGGAGGACCAGGGAATCATTCTTTGTCTGGCCTCGCCCCTTCAACCTCTCCCGCCGGCTGGCCCTGCCTTGAGTTGCAACTCTCCCTGGCATAGCTTTAGGGGTCATAGAGACACACAAGCCACTGTGCCCTAACAAGGTCGTGCTCCCTTTTGAGGTGGAACCTTCCACTGCTTACATGAAAAAGTTAGTTAGAAGTTTACAATGAATTGTAGTAAGCACCCACAGGTAAGGCCCACTTACAGAATGATGCACAACCCCAAGTTTATAAGAAAAAGGATGGTTTTGGGTGAAAATCTGGGCAAGATGAGTGCAAACTAAGGGTTCCAGAGATTACTTGTTAATGATTTGTACTGGGGCCTGCATAAAAGCTGGAAAAAGGAACATATTCATGGCTGGATGCAAAAATTTCCAAAGATCCCAGCTTGTGTGCCATGCATGAAACAGGCAGACTGTAAATAAAGAATTTTATCAACAACAGTGTTTCAAAACAGTCAGCAATGTTATGCATGCTACCCAGATGATAAATGAGATAAGCTATAAGCTGAATTACGCGTGTTACATACAGCATGTTAAAAATTAAACTATAAAAGTCCTAACTACACTAATACAATTGTTGTTTAATTGCAAAGTGCATTATGAAAGTGTCTCTAAACCTCTTTGTTTTCACATTCGAGATTGAAAACATACGCCTAGTCCTAAAATTATATCTCCCACTGTCATTGTGCGTGGGCAGCAGGCTAGCATTTTTCAATGATATTGCGCAGTTCTAGAAAAATCCATACCCACCACATTGGCCATGGAAGGTCATCGGAAATTCCTAGGGGGAGGGGGTCTTAAAAGTCAAAATCTTAGAAGCATTTGAAGTAGAAGCTAAACTGGAATTTCCCTGGGGGGAGAGGGGGTGCAAAACAAAAAACCCTCTGTGGGGGGAGTATGGATATTTTCTGGAACTGCACATTGTCACTTTGGTCAAACCTTGAGAGAGTCCTTGTGTGAGTATCATCAAGGTAAAGTTGTCAGAAGGAGAAACGGTAAAAGCTAAAAATGTATTTGCCTGTCATTCTTTCTAGAAGAAATCCAAGTGCCAGCCCTTTTTATAGCCAAGCCACTCCCCACACAGCCACACAGCCTTTAGTTAATAATTAATAATTAGTTAATAGTTAATTGGGTTCGACATGAAATGAATACACTCCTAGTACAGATTTGGGTCGAGATTGTATGGGAGAACATTGATTGAATTAATGGGGACGTGTATCTGGCATCCCCCTCAGATTTTCCGTCATCACCAACTTGGCAAAGGAGAGAGAGCCTGCTGACATTGAATGTACTCCCTAATCTTTGATTATTACTAGTAATATGTATTATCTTTACTTACATGTAGGATAAAATAGCTTGGTGAATCTCAGGTGCAAAAGTTGTTCAAGAGAAGCAACTTACATGTAATCTTTTGTCTCCATTTAAGTCCAGGGAATACAATGGGTTTCTCTGGAATGCAAGCAAAGCAAAAGGCATCAAGTTAAAGAGCAATGCACTTCTGGAAAAACCGAAAGAAGGGCAAAAACAGTTTGCTAGAAGACCCTATCTTGGCTTTTTTGAGGTAAGGCTCTTTGATAATAAACAGCTCACTACAGAAATTACCACTCAGTGGCTTTAACTGGATTGTCACATGTACAAATGTCATCCAGACCACCTTGAACAACATAATAAACAGCACTATGTACAGGAAAATAATACTAAAATGATCTTTCATTTGAATGGTCACAGTGAAGGTTTTTATCCACAGACTGTAAAGTTATAAACGTGTTTCACAGCATAATAACCAGCACCACAAGAAAATGCTGGTTACTACATGTAGCTTTAATTTGAATGGTCACATCTGGATTTTTATTTTATTTTATTAATATTTATATCAATAGAATTTACAGGTAATGTTTAAAACACGAGCAGCAGTGTTTTATCGGGATTTAAAACCACGAGGCGCAGCCAAGTGGTTTTAGACCCAATAAGACACATGCTGCGAGTTTTTTGAACTGCTTCCAAAACATTCCTGGAAAAGCGTGTGTCAAGAGAGTCCATAACAATGATGCTTTTGTGAACGTTGGAAATTAGCATACGAGAAAAACATTAAACACCGCATACTAATAAGGAGGAGGTTTTATCGGATATAAAACCACTGCACATAATGTTTTATCGACCATTTGATAGGTCAATGGGCTTGTGAACTATTGATGAGTTTTTGAAAGTATAATAAGCAGCTTTCATTTGAATGGTGACAATTGTGGGTTTGTCAGAACTCAGGTGGCCCAAGCTCAAGTTAGCGTTGTTTGGGTTTCCACTGCTAGAGAGGAAACCCGAACGATGCTTACTTGCCGAAAATCACTTTGAATTGGCTTGAAAAGCTGGTAAATGACAAACAATACAAGTAGCAGCAGGGTAAGTTGACTTTATTGACAAAATAATGTTAATTTCTACCATTTTATACAAATCCATTGCATTCCCATACAAATCCTTATAATTCAAACCTTTGTAATAGACCCTTCTCCAAAATGGCAGCTGAGAATTCAAAAAGTTAAAATTAAAAACATATACCAGCACTAGAAAAAGCACTTTTACTTTTAGTAACCGTGCAAAGTTTCAGCATATCAGGTGTAATATCAGCTGAGACGTCTGTAAATTTGTCAAATTTCATCTTACATTTCGTAACCTGATATAACACCTAATATGCTTAAACTTTGCAAGGTTATTAAAAAAAAGGTGCTCTTTCCATTGCTGGTATCAGTTTTTCATTCAGTTCAATTTTAACTCATTCAAATCTGTTCCCGCCATTTTGGAGAAGGGTCTATTCAACGGTTCTCTTATCTTGAGCATGGACTTCCTGTGGTCAAAACTGCTATTGTGTGATGTGGCCAGGTTTGTGCATTCTTTTAACACTGTGCCATGCCAACCAAACTTGTTGTTTGACAGGCCAAGAAATTCGACTTTGTTCTTGTGAGTGTCCATCTGAAAGCAGCAGGCCTGGGAAATTCTGATATAGAAAGGCTAGAGGTAAACTACATTTATTTTGTCACTGTAACTCTTTTGTTTAGTCAATAATAAATTTAGAAATTATTGTAATTAGTTAGTTAGTTTTACCCTTCAACCCCTAAGGCAAAACAACATTTTGTCCAGATCCAGGGCGATAAACTCAATGCCCATGTATAATATACCGTTTCAAAGCTACTCATGTTTTCATAACTTTTCATAACTGATATAATAATAAATGAGAAAAGGTTATGGCTTTGAGATAAATGGGCTTAACAGGTAAAAATGTAAAAGTTCAAAAACGTCCCAATCCTTGTGTATATTAGGTATACCCCTAAACTATAGCTTATCTTGTAGTTCTCAACATGCTCATTAATGTGAGAGATGTCTTGAGACCCACAACTGCTTGGGGAAAAAAGTCGAAAAGTTATGGGGGTGGTCAACATATCACATATGGGAGGGGGTTAAGGTTTTTATCCTTTTAATGAGTAGATCTTCACAAGACCATCTTGGGGTCAAAAATTCATAGGAATCTGTCAAATATTGACAGAGTTATGGTATTATGTGCCAATTGGCACTCTCAGGGATTAAAGGGTTAATGTAGACTTTGCACGAGCTGAGTTTCTGATTATAATTTATTTTATGTCATTACTGATTAATGATACTGCTATAAAATTATTAGGGTATTAATTAGTTTTCGTTAGAGATCAGTGAAAACTGTATCTGAGTGTGAAACAGTATTTGATAGTTGTACAGTTGTGTCCCATTTCTTGGTGGAAATTAATTTATTGGTTGAGTTTTCTACCATCTACCACCAATAATGATATCAAGAAATGATTAAGGTATAGAAGGTTATTGGGAGTGACTTCTATGTGTCCCACCTCCCAAGTCCACAGCACTGGCCAAAGAAATATCTGCAGCTAGACATAAAAATAAAGTGCATGCACTACAGTATTTTTGGGCCTGTTATGGTCTTTCAAATAGCAAACTTTGGTCGGAAAACTTGATGTCATTTTTACAGTGTTATCCTTCGCCTTCAAAATCGGATAATATTGTGTTTTGGTCGACGTCAGTTCAAGTTCAACTTAATAGAGGATACCACTATTTTTAAATTAAAACTTTTAAATTTTGTTGTACATGCTTATTTGCTAACTCACCCGCCTTGCTGATTTTGCAAATTATCATGTGCAATAAAATGAGTGAAAGTTTAAATTTTACATTTGCTAGTAGTAGGAAGGGTTTGACCTGCTTTCCTCATACTGTTTTAACCCCAACAGAAAGAATTAAACAGAGTACCAACCTTGGTGGAGGTGCTTCAGAAACACATACCAGGTAATATTCAGATTTAGTTTTAAGGACGGCGCCTACTAATACAAAGGTATTTTTGCACAGTTAATGCTTTGCAGGAAAAGCAGATCTTAGCAAAGGCTATTTGAATCCAGAAAGAAAACTGGGGGTAACCACGCATTTTTCAGAGTTTATTTAGCAGCAATAATTCCAGAACATAACGATTAATGTGTGGGATTTTTTTTCTACATTGACGCTTAATTATCTCAGAAAAATACCTGGTTAATAGCTATTGCAAATATCTTTTCCGGTATATTCATAAACCATGCAAAAATACCTTTGAATTAGTAGGCATATTTCCTTAAGAAATAAGAGGTTGTTGGGCCATCTTGAGATGCACAGAATGCATGCGCAGTAGCAAAAAGAAGCCTCATCTTAGAAGGAATAACAGGAATCGGGAGCAGGAATGGTACATCGGTAAGAGCACTCACTTCCCACCAATGTAGCTCGGGTTCGATTCGCGGATGCATGTGATATGTGGGTTGAGTTTGTTGTTGATTCTTGTTCTTGCTCTGAGAGGTTTTCTGTGGTTTTCACCCAGTACTCCGGTTTTCTCCTTTCCTCAAAAGCCAGTATTTCCAAATTTCAATTTGATCTGGAGAGTGTCCCGGTTAGTGCCCTTCGCTATAAAGTACACAAACACTTAAAAGACGTTAGTGATTTTTAACAATGACACTTTTGCCACTTTTTTCCTGTTCTGCAGGTGAAAAGGACATGATTATTCTGGGTGACTTTAACCTTGGACCTGAAGAAAACGGTAAAAACAAACAGCTAAACAATTTCGATATACTAGTTATGCAATTTGCTTTCTCGTGGTATACCGTGAATATCCCACAAGTGACTTGATTTTTCTTGGTATACACACTCGCCTCCCATGCCACTCATTGAATTAACACAAAACGTCACTCTTTAATGCTTTAACAGCAAAAACAATCAGTGAAAAATATTCAGCAGGTATTCTTCTTCCATGTTTTAGTTGTTGACAGTAATTTTTTCTGAATGAAAAGTTTGACCTGTCGCAGGCTCTTCAAACGATCTTTTGGCGGGAAAAATTTGTAGGCCGCGAGGAACGCCGGGATTTTTTTCGTGGAATACTACCCGTTGTATACCACAGAATGTGGAACGGGTTTCTAGCTTTCTGATTGGCTGTATTCTCTATGCCATGGGATAAATAATTTTAGACACATGTACCTTGTCTCAGGCATTCAGGTTGTTGGGAGTGAGGGAAGGATGCCATTCACGGAAGAACTGTTGTGAATAGACAAAAAAAGGAGTCGAACCTAAGACCTTCTGATTACTAGTTCAGATGCTCTACCACTGAGCCACTGGAGACTCGCGGGAGCTAAGGCCATTGGATTGGAATGTCAATGTGTGGCATATGCACAATGGAATAACTGATGTCCATGTTGATCAGAACTGTTTTGTTGTAGAATTTGATGCCATGCGGAAAGGTTGGCTGGAGAATGTGATTCCTGGTTCCACGTCTACTAACATCAGCACTAAGAACATGCAGGGATCCAAGAACTACGACAATATCTGGATCAGTCGACATGCTAAATTACATCACTTTACAGGACAGGCAGGTATGCGATACAATCCACACACCTTGGGTCAGTTATTAAAAGACAGTTTAGACGGTGTTTAACAAAACCACGTTCTAAGTCATTTACAATTTTGCCAACAATCATATCTAAACATTGTCCACTGCCGACGGTAACAAGAAGGCTTGCATCCCAGACTAGAAAACTATTTAATTATACCTAAAATAAACCACTTATAAACAGATTTGGAGGCCCACTTGTTCTCTTAGACTCTGTTAGACTCTGTTTAAATTACTGGCCCCTTCTGTTTCAGCATTCTGTTTCAAAACGTCGGTAACTTACCTAATGAAATTTGGAACATAAAGGAGAGATTAAGGTTGTCTACACTATGCTGAATAGCATTTTATGCTGTTTTGAAAAATGCTCTGGCCTGGTGTGAACAGAAGTCGCCCAAAACCGCTGCCATCTTTTCACTAGAATCCAATCCTCGCTCCTCGTTGTTGACTTCCATTTCGGTTCGATTCCCTGTTCATACTACTCAAGAAAGTGTCACGAAAACCTATCTGATATGTAACGATTCACTTTCAAGACCGAAGCAGTGCAGCATCGCTCCGGCACAAAAATCGATTGGAAATCGGCGTTTTTTGCGTGAACGAAAGCCCTATCCGATATGTTTTTGGTGCCGGCACAAGAGCTATCCGGTATAGTGTAGACATAACACTACGTTTACGGCAAACGGCAGAGATGACCACGTGACCATGTTTATCCTTCATTTGCCACTCGCTGTTTTCAGTTTCTCAGAAAAATTGAGTAGTTTTGCATCAGTATCATGAATAGCCTCCCACGCAGTCGTTTTTAGGGGACTCGTATTACCTCCTCCCCACAAACGCCTGCTTACCCAAGCGCCACATTCCTTTCCGCCGCTAAGCCAATCACAGTGAACCTTCTAAAATCTGGAAGGTTGACCTTGACCTCAGAACGCCTCTCGCGGGAACAGTGAAAAACAACACGGCGGATACAGAACTTGACCGAGCTTACGTGAACTTTCAGCACGGTGTACCCTACGTTCAAAACTTCTCGTTGAAATGCCTATCAAGTGACTGCAATCAAAGAATTCGTGACGGGAAATAGCGATATTTTCGTCAATTTGCCGACTGGTTACGCAAAGTCGCTTTAATATTTATCAAGCTTTGCCTTCAATCCTGTCGACCTTGTCGGTGTGGAGGAAACCGAAATATTACCCAATATGTCGGTAAACTTTAAAGATTTGGCAGTTTAAACTCGCTTTGTTGTTGCAATTTGTTTGGGGGCAAGTGCAACATTTTCCACAAGGCCCAAAAGTTGATCGGCTCTTTGTCGTTTAATAGTCGAGTCTTTAGTGGACTGATAAATACTACAGATCTCCTCTTGATACCTTCTACATTCTTCTTCGCTTTCTCAAATCGAGTTAGTCTCTCGTTGCACTTCGTACAAACAAACAAATCTGCTCCAGAGTTTCCGCACCGGTGATATCTTCACTGACTGTCAACTCGAACAGGCGGGGATCGGGAACATCAATTACATTTTCCCGAAGATTTTGATTCACATTCGATATTTGTTTTGGCGTTTCAGCCATGACCAGCCATTCCAGAAGTGAAAAAATATATATTCATTCCAACTTAACTCCCGCATCTCTCAAGACTGTACCGGAGACTGTACAAAGCTCGCGGGAAATGGAAGCGGCCATTGTAACCAGCAATTTGATTTGATATCTTTAGACAATGCCTCGATAGTGATTGGCTAGGGTGCTTGGGGAGTTAAACAATGGGAAAGGAATGTGGCGCTTGGGTAAGCAGGCGTTTGTGGGGAGGAGGTAATACGAGTCCCCTGAAAACGACTGCGTGGGAGGCTATATCATGAAAGGCCAGAATTATTTTTCATTGTTCTCATCTATGTACCAATTTTTTTTTTTTTTTTCAAGAAAACATAAACGCGAATCTTACGTTTGCCCTAATCTTTCATTTCTCTATTGACATGGAAACAACACTTTATGTGTTACCAGCCTGAGCGTGAACAAGCCAACGTGACATAAGAGGAACATAATGACATTACGGGAAATCCTTTGTAATTAGGTCGCAAGCGTGAACCAGACTTTGACCGCAATCGATTCGTGGTGGTTCGATCTTTCATTGGTTCCCCTGGTACTGCAGACACCGTAATAAGCTGCGGCAACAGTGAACCACTAGGCCCTCGGGGGGAGGGGTACTTGACCCATGTTTGGGTAAAGGGGTGCCGCTGGGGTTTGAAATCCTGACCCTGTTTAGGACAAAAATAACCTTAAATACCTACCCTGTGTATGACAACGCCATCTATTTTAAGACCCTATTTAGATACTGATAACAATAGCGCTAATATTTAGTCCTCAAATGATCTCATGTTGACTGATGACCTGCTAAATAAATACAGATAAACGTCTCCGATCTCGGATTGCCAAGTATTCGACAATCTTGCAGCCATGCCTTGTCTAGGGCCGATCCAGACCCTGATTAGGACAGACTTACTTGAAATTATATACCCTGTTCAGGGCAGAGGGGTCAAACACCATACCCTATCCAGCGGCACATCCCCGTACAGGCCATATAGGGGAGTATCCCCCCCCCCCCCCCGGCACTAGGCTTTACCTGGAATCAGTAGTAACAGTAACCAATACGCTCTAGTGATAACCTATTGTGTTGCTGGCACTACGGCAAAGGGCAGATTTATTAGTGGCCAATATTTCGACTAATAGAATTAGTCTTCCTCAGGGCCAGAGCTATACTGAAGGAAAATATAATAACGGCTCCTTAAGAACCCTAACACGACACCCAAGCTCACCTCTGGCACTTTCCGCTGCAACTCCACTCATGGATGTCTCACTTGCCCTTACATTGACGATGCAAGAACTTCGTACACTTTTAGCAACACCGGCGAAACAAGACAAATAAAACAACATATAACCTGTAATTCTACTAACCTTACATATATGATTGAATGTAAAAAATGTAAAAAACAGTATATAGGGGAAACCAAACGCACGATCCGTGAAAGGTTCACAGAACACAGACAAGCGACAAACAACCCACATCACGCCAACTCCACAGCAGCAGTCCCTACACACTTCAACTTACCAGGTCACTCTTCTGCGGACATGCGACTTATCCCTCTCGAACTACAACCCACCATCAATGCCTCCCGCCGTAAGGCACGCGAGGCTTTTCTAATTCATAGAGGGAAAACGTTATCTCCAGAAGGCATTAACAGGAAAAACGAACGCTGGACCTTGATTATACACTTCTATATTTTTGTTATCTCATATTTACAAGTACGCTGTCTTCATGTCATGTATTAGCCAATCATTTTTTGCATGTATTTTTCAAACTTGAATTTAAGGAGCCGTTATTATATTTTCCTTCAGTATAGCTCTGGCCCTGATGAAGACTAATTCTATTAGTCGAAATATTGGCCACTAATAAATCTGCCCTTTTGTATTTTCACGTTCAAGTGACGCCTGACACGAGGTCTTTCACAAGAGAGATCCGGCAAAATTACCAGCAAGTTTAATTCCTGCGTTGTGTGGACCTCTGCATTCAAAAGTTTTCTATTGTGTTGTTTTACTCCTAACAGGGGTGATCAGAGATGGCCTCACACATCCTTACATTCCTAATGGTTGGCTTTGGAATGGCCTGGTTTCCGATCATTGTCCTGTCTGGGCCGAGTTTTACTGTGACCGAGATTTTGATCGGGTTAGTGGTCACGTGACTGTTGAAGACATCACGATTGATGGGAAACAGAGCGAGGAGTAATTATTAGAAATCGCAAGATGTATATTTGCTGAAAGCACAACGGCACAACGGAAAACTTGTCCGTGAAAAGACATTGCCAGCGAAGGACGGTCTGATAACCTGGAACAATGCTGAGTTGCTCGTATCCTCGGTACCTGACCCTCGTGTCACGCACGAGTCCACGCGCGTACTTTATGTACTTCGCCGATAACCATGCCGCTTTTAGCGCACAAGAGAAACCAGTGGTCTTAGATGCGCAAATAGTAAGGACCGCTAGTTGTGCAAGACGTGGGCTCTAAAATCAAATTTTGTGGCTGGTTCCACTTGTTTCACAGCATTCGCGCTTGTCACTCCCATCTGTACACACGCACGCATCGCGCAGTCACCAATTACCATCACCTGTTGACTCTTTACTCGTGCAATCCAAACATTTTATCCCAAAGCGTTATTAGGCACAACACAGAATTCAAATCACAACAAATTAAATCATCACGCGGCTCCACGCCAAGATACTCGCATGAGAAACACACAGTTAATTTAGCTGGTTTTTATTCATTTATTTATTACTTATTTTTAATAAATTGTCAGACAAAAAAGGAGACACAAATCATGAGTTGTATTATCTGCGTATTAGGTGTCCACACTCACCCTCCTTTGCCGGCTGTCTCCAGATTCCTGTCCGTTTTCCTAATCCAATACGGCGGAAATTTTAGAGCTCGCGCATCGCCCAAAATACTTCTAAACTACAAGTTAGAACTTTTTCTATCCGTAATGTGTTTATTGAGCTACTTCTTGGTAGCTTCCTCTTTCTGATAAGCGCCGTCGCCAGAATGTATTTGTTGTTAGTAAGTGACCCTGTGCCTCGTGTCAGTAGGGAGGGTGTACTTTTTACAGAGATCCTGTTTCTGTTATTCAAATGTGACCAGCATTGAAACGAAAGAACTCTTTGTTTTGAACAGCCAATACATCAGTAAGGCGAAACACGATGATGATGATGTTCCCACAGCCACCTTTATCAATTTTCGGTAATTTTGAGTGCTTACTCGCCCAGTTGATTCGCTGTTGAGGAACACTGGCGAGTGAAATAGTTCGGGTGTTGAGAAAAGTATTGGCACTTTGGATCCCTTTAAACTGAATGTTTTGCCCATGGGCTGTCAGAGTACAACCGAGAGCAAGAGCATAACTCCTAAGATGTCTTCCTGGGCTTGTATCAACCTCGTTCCCAGGGTCTCTCTTGGGAACGAGGTTGGGGTTGTGCCTCGTTCACGGACGAAACGTCGGCCTTTGGCCACCATTCTTTGGCTGAGCTCATGCGTGAGGTTCTTCCCCAGCATTTAGCTATGTTTGTATTTTTATTTTTTGAAGCTACAAGTACATATATCGTTTCATTTTCAAGACCTCGCACGTCTCGTAAAGAGAGTAAATCAATATGAAACCGGGAGACATAAGCGTTCCTGTATTGACGTTACAGTCCTACCATCCCCAGTCTCCCGTTTTGCGCGATATTGTACCAAACCGGAAGTAAAATTTGACACTTTTATACGCCCCAAACGTAGTGAAGAAAATTCATAAGGGGGTCTTTTTTCGCTTTCATACGAGAACAACATTAAAATTTGACCAAGCAAATAAAACAAAATTCTGTCATATACACTTGAAGCATAGTGTTGATCTTTTACTCGGCCAATGGCGAGTTGACGTTTGTCAGAAGGTGTGACTTGCAGAGCATACATTCGAGGGTGTCCTCTGGGAAACCGTTTGTATGCTCGCTGTTTTAAAATAAATTCTGGAAAACTACATATCGTAAAGCTAAATTGAATGAAGTCTGAAAAAATACTTTAAAAAACCGTCTTCGTTTGTGTAGAAGCGCAAGCCTTCAAACGCAAAAACTGACTGTGTTTGTCAGAGTGAATTACTAACTTTTGCGTTATCCCCGGCATCCAAATATACTGGACTGTATAAATCAGGAGACAATAAGCTAATAAAGTGTGTGAAGCTTTTTTCAATATTTCCATTTGTTGAATCAACGGTCGGCGGGAGAGATGGCGGACATTTTTCTACTCCGATAAATTTTATCGTATCTAGTAGATTTTTAGTCCTGTGTTTGTTATACACTGTATGTTGTCTCGTTAATACTCAAATGGAAAGTTTGACGATTCAGCAATTTTTCACACTATTTAAAATTCCATTGCAGCCCTCTAACGGCTTTAATACTAATTTTGCTTCCTGGCTCCGAACCAGTCGAGCCAGTCCAGACTAATCCAGTCTAACCAGTCCAGGTAACAATCCAGACTGATCCAGTAAAGCCGGTAGCGACTAATTCAGTAACACCAATCCAGTCCAGCCAATTCCGACCAATCAAGTCAATCCATTAGAGACTATTCCAGTCAGACCAGTCCAGTCCAGCCAATCCACACTTATCTGGTACAGCCAGTCTAGACTTATCCAGTTTAGCCAATTCAGACCAATCCAGTTCAGCCAGTGTAGAGTCACCCAGTCCAGCCAATCCAGACTGATCAAGTCAATCCATTAGAGACCCAAATCCAGTCAGACCAGTCCAGTCCAGCCAATCCAGATTGATCCTGTCCAGCCAGTGTAGACTCATCCAGTTCAGCCAATAGTCCAGTCCAGCCAATCTAGATTGGTCAAGTGAATCCATTAGAGACTAATCCAGTCAGACCAGTCCGGTCCAGCCAATCCAGATTAATCCAGTCCAGCCAGTGTAGACTCATCCAGTTCAGCCAATAGTCCAGTCCAGCCAATCTAGATTGGTCAAGTGAATCCGTTAGAGACTAATCCAGTCAGACCAGGCCGGTCCAGCCAATCCAGTCCAGTTCATTCAATTCAGATCAATCCCGTCCAGCCAACCCAGACTGATCAAGTCAATCCATTAGAGACCTGAATCCAGTCAGACCAGTCCAGTCCAGCAGATACAGACTAAACCAGTCTAGACTCATCCAGTTCAACCAATTCAGACCAGTCCAGTCCAGCCAATCTAGATTGATCAAATCAATCCATTAGAGACTAATCCAGTCAGACCAGTTCGGTCCACACAATCCAGACTAATCCATTCCAGCCAGTCTAGACTCATCCAGTTCAACCAATTCAGACCAGTCCAGTCCAGCCAATCTAGATTGATCAAATCAATCCGTCAGAGACTAATCCGGTCAGACCAGTTCGGTCCAGACAATCCAGACTAATCCATTCCAGCCAGTCTGGACTCATCCAGTTCAACCAATTCAGACCAGTCCAGTCCAGCCAATCTAGATTGATCAAATCAATCCGTTAGAGACTAATCCGATCAGACCAGTTCGGTCCAGACAATCCAGACTAATCCATTCCAGCCAGCCAGACTATTCCAGTGCGGCCAGTCCAGACAACATTCCAGCCAGATAGACTAATCCGGACTAATTCAGTCCAGAAAACAATCCATTCCTGCAGGATGAGTACTAGTCCAGCCAATCCAGACTTATCCAGCCCAGACCGATCCAGTGCCGCCAGACAGACTACTCTATACTTCCTTAATGATAACAACCTTATATACTCCAGACAGTCAGGATCCCGAAGACAACTTAGTACCGATACTGCCCTCCTACCAAAATTATATTATTGATGAATTTTTAGTTAATCTTGACAAAGATAGGGTGTCTGGTATGGTGTTTAGATTATCGAAAAGCATTTGACATGGTCGATCATAAACTTCTATTAAAAAAAAATTGGAGGCTTATGGTATAGTCTATCAAGAAACTCAAATAGTGTCATTCGTACTTTTCCATAAGAAAGCAAATGGTTCACTTAGATAGAAGGAAACGAATCGTGCAAGGCATTAGTTAAACATAGAATCCCTCAGGGTTGTATTTTACACTGCACCAAAAAATGGATTTACAAAAGTAGCAAAACGGTAGCAAATGTGAAGAAAATTCCATATTTGATCAAATTTGGTCATATTTGCTCAAAACCAAACTTCATGTTTGAACGAGATTGCTTACAAGGCAAAGATGGTAAATACTGCATTTTAACAATATTTATTTACACACCGTTGCAAATGTGAGAAAGATGTATTCATTTGAAACAACTTTACTTTCACAGTAAATGTGAAGATGAGACACACTTTTGCTCCAAGAAAACATAGATTTTAATACATGGGTAGCAAATATGCGGTAGAACAGTGTGTTTGATCGACTTTGATCATATATGCACACAAATCATATATCGTGTATGCAAGACATTTACAAGCAAAGCAAACGTGGTAAATACCGCATTTACGCAATATTCACACAGCGTTGCAAATGTGCAGGAGGAAGAAGACATTCAAGAAAACTTTACCTCTACAGTAAATATGAGTAACACCACACATTTGCCCCAAGAAAAATGAACAAATGAGGCAGAATATCATGTTTGCTTACAGTAACTTTGGTCATATTTGCGCATAAATCAAATCTCATGTTTACACGACGGTTACAAGCAAAGAAAAGTCGGTTAATATGAGTAAGATCACACATTTGCTCCAAGGAAAACTGATGGATTAACATGGTGGGCAAATGAAATAAAACATTATGTTTGCTTCACTTTGGTCACATTTGCACATAACTCAAACTTCATGTTTGCACGACATTAACAGATTATACTCAACGTTGCACACTTTTAGAAACAAATGCAAACTTAAGAGAACTTTACTTCAGAAGTAAATGTGAATGAGAACGCACATTTGCTCCAACAAAAAATGGATTTATATGCTGATACAAAATTCAAATTTTGTGTTTGTGCAAAGGAAGAAAATAACTCATTTACTCGATATTTAACTACACCAATTAGAAAATGACAGACATACACATTTGAGACAACTACACTTCTGAACAAAAGGTACATGTAAATTAGTAAAGTTAAAGACGACGAAATCATATTTTCACCAAATGTTTATTGTGTGATCACAAACAGTGCTAAAGTTAGTTACATGTATTTCTGTCAGTACTTGACAAACATTAACTTTGACAACTCTCTGCATTTCTAAAAGAACTTATTACATTACACATGTGCTTCACACGTTGAACAGTATCCAACGCTTTCTTCCTTGTTTTTTGGAAAATAACAAAAAAGTGTTCTCTTGTCAGAAGATAACCAACACTCTTAAAATAATATGTGAATTATGTATTATTTACAAGTAATAGGTCATTGCATACAGCAAAGAAAATAGCTTTTTTTTTAATTTTCCTCAAACCAATCAAAGAAAATAACTTCTTTTAATTTTTCCAAAAAACTAACCAATGAATGTGTCCAATTCCACAATTTTATCACACAACAAAATTAATAATACCTATTTCATCATTTTTTTTAAGAGAAAACAAGCAGTTTAACACCTGCAACTTAAACGGCTGAAATTAGAAGTTCCATAAAATTTCCATATCCCCTCATGGAAGGGGAACAAACCAATTTAACAACATGAATCAACAACTTCATATACACTGTAATAAGACATGTCAAATGATACTGTATGATTACAAGAAAACAACTGGCTCCAAATTTAGGAAAAATGGCTAAGGATGCTAAACATGTAGACGTATTGGTCACAATTCCAACGTGACAAGCTAAAGGATAAATTCAAGGGTATTTTGTTTTGCTTGTTGTGGCATTCACTTTTGGGTTTTCAAAATGTGGTCGCTTTTAGGACTGCAAAGATAGAGTCATCTTTTGGCAGTCAGTGAAAAATTAATACTATCATCATCATGATACTATTATTAATGAAAATATTATATACTTAAAGAGAACATTTTCGCCTTTTCTACGTCAATTAAAATAAGCCAAAGTCAGTGCATCTTTGTGGGATTTCAGTTGATTTGATTTTGATTTTGATTTTACAAATTCGTCCAGTGGCAGGTGGGCATACAATAGAACATTGGGTCCCCTGCTAGGTAAACCCACCACCTAACCATTCCCCAACCAACCATGGGAGTATACACACAAAGACCATACCACAGCACAGGGAACTACGTCCCCTACGTTGCTGTAAGGTTATGTAAGAGGAATTTAACAAAATTTAGTTCACACATAGTACTCACAATTCGAATGTGACAATTAACAACAATTTTTTTCTTTGTTGTAGACTTCACTCTGGGTTTTCAAAATGTGGTCATTTTGCCCACTGCCAAGATGCAGTCATCCTTTGGCAGTTAGTGAAATTTGTTGTAAACAAAAAAAAAATAATGGTTTTTCATTCACGATAAAAGATTTTAAGATCAGTCATTGCTTCGTCTACACTGAAATAACCAATAATAAAATAATACAATGAAACTCCATGATTACTAAAAAAAACAACTGACATCAAAATGATGATGATGATGATGATGATAACAATAATAAATTGCCACGACGTACATGAAGTATGTCTTTAAAATAACTGCGACACCTATAAACTGAAGAACATGGGCCAGCAAAACTAGACTGTCTTCGGCACCAACATTAAGCCTTTTGACCCTTGGTCAAAGCGATGTCGTACCGGCATGATTATCTAAATGTTCATACAGCGAGTGCAAATTAACAACTTTATACTAACAGCAAACACAGATATGATGTAAATTTACTGGTTTAGCTGAACGCAAAACAAAAGAAGTGCAAATTAACAGGTTTGCTCCTACAGAAAACGTGAGTGTTATGCAGGCATAGTCACTTATTTGACCAGCAATGAAAAATAAAGACAGATTAGCATATTTACTCCTGGAGCAAATGTGAATAAACTAAACGGAAATTTGCAGTTTTGCATCGTGGTCAATAAGTTGAATCGATAATGCAAACATGGGATTTGTGCAGTGCATGTTGGCATTTACTATGCTGTAAAATATTCAACTTTGGTATAGTGAGCAAATCTGATGAAAATTTGTATGGCATTTGTAGATTTACCTACATTACTTGCAAAAAATTTCGGACGTTTTATTTCGGACGTTTAATTTTCGGAAACTTTTTCCCTCATTTCGGACAATATTCGGACAAAAATTTCTCACACTGAAACATACCTAAAGTAAATTCAGTTTACGACTAAAAAACATGAATTAGTTCTAGACTGAAATAAAATCTGTGAAAAGGATAATTTTACTGCATGTACCTTAAAGGTTTTACTGCCGGATACACCAGCGAGAAAATAACACAAACTCGATCAAGCTTATGCCTCAAGCAGTGTCTCAAATATTTTCCTTTCCAGTGATAAAAAGAACGACTGCGCAAAGCCGCCTAATCCGAATTCTAGCCATATCAAGTACATTGGCTTTGAAAATGTGATGCCGTCGACCAGAAAGTACTTTCAAAGTTTTATACTATACCGTAAAAATTTCGGACGCTTAAAAATTTCGGACGGTTTTATTCTCGGACACTATTTTTGTCCGAAATTAAAATAGTCCGAAATTTTTTGCAAGTAATGTATGTTGCGAAACTGAGGCAAATTAGCATATTTACTCTTGCAGCAAATGTGAATAAACTATAAGGAAATATGTAGTTTTGTATCGTGGTTAATACGTTCAATCGATAACTCAAACATGAGATTTTGGCAGTGCTTGCCGGCATTAACTATGCTGTAAAATATTAAACTTGGGTATAGTAAGCAAATCTGAAGCAAATATGTATAGCATTCGTAGATTTACCTATGTTGCAAAACGGACTCAAATTGCAAGCAAATATCAGATTTACGCCAAATTTGCACACAAATTAAGCAAAAGCAAATTTGTTTATTTGCGTAACATTTGTATCAAAGGCAAATTTGTGTCAAATTTAGAGCCCTAAATTTGCTACAGATTTGCTCCAGTTGTAAAATTGAGTAAACCTGTTTTTTCGTGCAGTGTTAATTAAGACCATTGTTTTTCATGTTATTCATTAATGAGGTGCCTCTGCACGTCAGCTCCCAAACTGATCTCAATGCTGATGAAACCAAAATCACAGCATCTTCGGATATCAGTAACATATCTCAACTGCCACTTTCATTGAACAAATCTGTAAGTTAAATACAGCTTTGGGCTGCTCCCTTTCATGAAACGAGGAAGAGACTTAGGTTCTATTGATTACCAGGAAAACGCCACTACTGTAGTAGTAATTTGTTTTCATTTTTTATCGAATGCCAGTGGTTTTCGCCTCCGCTTTTCCCTTTGTACTAAAGGGCCAGTTCTTTCTCTATAGTTCGACCATCTTAATTACTTCTGAGTGACAAAGAGGTTTGTGTGGAAGGAAACTCGATTAAAAGCTTTTCATCCGTTGGCCGTCCGAGAGTCATTCTCTTTTGAGCTCATATTCCGTGTATATCAACAATATTATCTCCGTATTTTGTTCATAACCTCAATGGAAAGTTAGCGCTCAGAGGGAAATTATTATCTGATTCCTTTCAGTAGTACAGTAACAACCAAACCAGCTGTCTTGCGCTTCTTAACTCTGTGAATCTGGGTCAAACATTCAAGGTTTTTTTTCTCGGAAGATGCTCAATAAATTTAGCAAATTAAAGCTTTCTTCTAATCATATAAATGGTGATAAAGTAGACTAAGTTTCAGCCCACATGTTACTTTCCGGCTCCCGAAAGATACCGAAACTGGATAAGCTCCACTCTAAACGGATGTCGTCTACTCGGCATTTTTATCCAGGGCAAATTACCGAAAAAACTGAGATACCGGCCTTCCATGCAAAAATGCATGTGCCCTAAGCCTACATGGAAACCATTTGCATGGGCAAAAGAATGTTTTAATTAACTAAATATATTGAGGAAGCATCGTCCAAGAAAAAACCCTCAACGTTCGACACAAATCAGTACCAACAAGCTTTAATTTTCTCAAAGGAAAGGATTACGAAAGCACTTAATAGCGCTGAAGATGGTTTGTTTGTTATCGTACTACTGAACTATAAAGATAGCAGGTGAAAATTGTGCTCTGAGCATTAATCGAGGTAATGAACAAAGTGCGGACTCTGTTAGCCTTACTGAGTTTCCTTCGTAAACAGACATCTTTTGTTATTCAGAAGTAATTAAGATGGTCAAGATAGAGAAATGGCTGAACGTTCAGTACAAAGGAAAAAGTGTCGCAAATTAATCAGCAAAAGGAAATTTACTCAGCAACAACGAACACAAACGCTAACCCCCAGAAAAGCAAACATATTTGATAGCTGAAAGTAGTGAACTTATACAAACAAACAAAATGAATCTGTCTTTAGATGGTCATAGCTCGACAGTAGTTGGTCCAAGTCCAGGCGCTGTAATCACCGACATAACGCTGTTATCAATCGCCATTTTGCTTGGGTTTGTAGGGAATGTTCGAGTCTGCTATCTCCTTAAAAAGCGTCGAGACCTACGCAAGGTTCCCCACTTTCTATTCGCCAGTCTGGCGGTAAATGGAATAGTCTCATGTGTGGCGGCTTTGCCTTCTCGCTTAGCAACGACTACCTTAAATCACCTAAACTACCCACTGTATGCCGAATACGCATGTGATTCTGCGATCATAACTACTTTCATCTGTAGGAATGTTAACGCTGTGACCTTATCGCTTATGGCGATTGATCGACAAGACTGCGTTTTGCGTCCGTTTACTCGACGCATGACACGAAGAAATATCAAAGTTGTCATAGCTGCTTCGTGGATCGGGAATCTTATGCTAAGCTTGGTCCTAATTGTTGGTGTGTTTTATTCCGAATCAGTCTGTGATGAATTTAGCTTTAAAGGTCCTTTTTCAAAGATTTCTGATAAGCAACCCATGTTCTTGTTGTATTACATTGGTGTTGGATTTTCTCTCAATATTGTCTCTTTCTTTATTTTTGTTATAACTGCTATTCGTATTATAATAACTCTCCGTTCGTCTCCTTTGCCTTATTCACAAAGTCACAACAGACGCCAAGAAATCAAGCTAACATGGCTGACTTACAAGATATGCGGAGTGTTTATTGTCTGTTGGTTACCGCCGATTGTTACTACAGGATTCGTTTTATCTAGAATTGGTGGGATAACTGCAATCGATGTACTTGTAGTAACAACAGCGACCTCATATTATTACTATGTACTGAACCCTCTCCTGTATTTTGATTTGTTGAACAGGAGAAGAGTAAACAATGTTCCAAGACCAGCCAACAGAGAAGCAATAGGCGCGCGACAGAGAAATGAATAACTAAATAATAAAGGACAAGTCCTGGAATTAAAAACTGAACCATTGGGGCGGCGATAATCGAGCGAATAGCAACAACATTTTTAAAGTCCATGCTCGTGCATGTTTGTGATACTCATTTATAAGATTGGAGAATGAAATCAACGCCGCCAGAAGAAAATGAATAGAGATTATCGCTTTTCACAACAAGAGTTGAGCTAGGTTTTTATTTTATTTACGACAAATAAAGGAAGATTACGATAGATTTCAATAAAATAACTTTATTTTTGGATTTTTTGCGCCAACTAAGAAAGAGTACTAAATGTCCATTCATGGGACGTTACGCAGGGCAATGACCTTTTGACCTTTGTTCAAAGCGATGTAGTACCGGCAGGATTATCCGCTAAATTTTAATACAGCGAGTGCAAATTAACAACTTTGCTCCAACAGCAAACACGAATATGATGCAAAATTTACTGGTTTAGCTGAAAGCAAAACAAAATGAGTGCATATTAACAGGTTTGCTCCTACAGCAAACGTGAGTGTGATGCAGGCATAGTCACTAATATTTGACCAGCAATGAAAAATAAAGACAAATTAGCATATTTACTCCTGGAGCAAATGTGAATAAACCAAACGGAAATTGGCAGTGCAGTTTTGCATCGTGGTCAATATGTTTAATCGATAATGCAAACATGGGATTTGTGCAGTGCATGCCGGCATTTACTATGCTGTAAAATATTCAACTTTGGTATAGTAAGCAAATCTGAAGCAAATACGTATAGCATTCGTAGATTTACCTATGTTGCAAAACGGACTCAAATTCCAAGCAAATATCAGATTTACGCCACATTTGCACACAAATTGAGCAGAAGCGAATTTGTTTATTTGCGTAACAATTGTATCAAAGGCAAATTTGTGTCAAATCTCGAGCCCTAAATTTGCTGCAGATTTGCTCCAGCTGCAAAGTTGATTAAACCTGTTTTTTCGTGCAGTGTTAATTAAGAGCATTGTTTTTCATGTTATTTTTTAATGAGGTGCCTCTGCACGTCAGCTCCCAAACTGATCTCAATGCTGATGAAACCACAATTACAGCATCTTCGGATATCAGTAACATATCTCAACTGCGACTTTCATTGAACAGATCTGTAAGTTAAATACAGCTTTGGGCTAACGCCAACAAGTTCCCTTTCATGAAACGAAGAAGAGACTAAGGTTCTATTGATTACCAGGAAAAAGCCATTACTGTAATAGTAATTTGTTTTCATTTTTTAACTGTTTTCAATTTGTTTTCAATTTTGTACTGAAGGACCAGTTCTTTCTCTATAGTTCGACCATCTTAATTACTTCTGAATGACAAAAGATGTCTGTTTAGAAGGAAACTCAGTAAGGCTAAAAGAGTCCGCACTTTGTTCATTACTTTGGTCAAGATAGAGAAATGGCTGAACGTTCAGTACAAAGGAAAAAGCGTCGCAAATTAATCAGCAAAAGGAAATTTACTCAGCAACAACGAACAGAAACGCTAAACTCCACAAGGACAAACATATTTGATAGCTGAAAGTAGTGAACTTATACAAACAGACGAAATGAATCTGTCTTTAGATGGTCACAGCTCGGCAATAGTTGGTCCAAGTCCAGGCGCTGTAATCACCGACATAACGCTGTTATCAATCGCCATTTTGCTTGGATTTGTAGGGAATGCTCGAGTTTGCTATCTCCTTAAAAAGCGTCGAGACCTACGCAAGGTTCCGCACTTTCTATTCGCCAGTCTAGCAGTAAATGGAATAGTCGCGTGTGTGGCCGCTTTGCCTTCTCGCTTAGCAACGGCTACCTTAAATCACCATCTAAACTACCCACTGTATGCCGAATACGCATGTAATTCTGCGATCATAACTACTTTCATCTGTAGGAATGTTAACGCTGTAACCTTATCGCTTATGGCGATTG
The DNA here is from genome assembly GCF_977016875.1 of Pavona decussata. Lineage (NCBI taxonomy): Eukaryota > Metazoa > Cnidaria > Anthozoa > Scleractinia > Agariciidae > Pavona > Pavona decussata. The sequence continues at coordinate 377,407 of NW_028145427.1, read as the reverse complement.
ATCGACAAGACTGCGTTTTGCGTCCGTTTACTCAACGCATGACACGAAGCAATATCAAAGTTGTCATAGCTGCTTCGTGGATCGGGAATCTTATGCTAAGCTTGGTCCTTATTGTTGCTGTGTTTTATTCCGAGTCAGTCTGTGATGAATTTAACTTCAAAGGTCTTTTATCGAAGATTTCTGATAAGCAACCCGTCTTCTTGTTGTATTACATTGGTGTTGGATGTTCTCTCAATATTGTCTCTTTCTTTATTTTTGTTATAACCGCTATTGGTATTATAATAACTCTCCGTTCGTCTCTTTTGCCTTATTCACAAAGTCACCACAGACGCCAAGAAATCAAGCTAACATGGCTGACTTACAAGATATGTGGAGTGTTTATTGTTTGTTGGTTGCCGCAGATTGTTACTACAGGATTCGTTTTATCTAGAATTGGTGGGATAACTGCAATTGATGTACTTGTAGTAACAACAGCGACCTCATATTATTACTATGTACTGAACCCTCTCCTGTATTTTGATTTGTTGAACAGGAGAAGAGTAAACAATGTTCCAAGACCAGCCAACAGAGAAGCAATAGGCGCGCGACAGAGAAATGAATAACTAAATAATAAAGGGCAAGTCCTGGAATTAAAAACTGAACCATTGGGGCCGCGATGATCGAGCAAATAGCAATAACATTTTTAAAGTCCATGCTCATGTTTGTGATACTCATTTATAAGATTGGAAAATGGAATCAACACCGCCAGAAAAAAAATGAGTAGAGATTATCGCTTTTCACTACAAGAGTTGAGCTAGGTTTTTATTTTATTGACGACAAATAAAGGAAGATTACGATACATTTCAATAGAATAACTTTATTTTTGGATTGGATTTTGTCAGAAAGAAAGAGTACTAAATGTCCATTCATGGGACGTTACGCAGGGCAATATTTTAGTCCAATTTGTTTATCTGCGAGACACGTTTTAAGCCGACACGATACCCAGTGTAACTGCTACAACATTTCAAACAATTCTACTGTTTGAGCACCTGCTACCAGAACATTACATACAGCACAGAACAAAGTGTTAACACTGCTAAAATGTTTTTTCTATAGGTTTTGAACTAACTAAGGTTACACTGGATTTAGACGTAAAGTGCATGCATAACAAGATCGGTCCGAAACGATGAGTTGAAAGTACCCTTTTTGCCAGCTCAAGCCTGTGGCCTGTGGAAGAAATGCTGGCCATGGTCTACAAGTAGCATCAGGGCCTAGGGCAATCTTTTCCATTAAATAAACGACTGACACAAATCTAGGATTCCTGGAGAAGGGACAAAAACGAAAATTTCTCCAAGCCATCAGATGGTTTAAAGGGAGAAACGCCGTTTTCGTGCAAAATTTCGTGGGCGTTGAAAATCAGTCTAGTTTTTTTTGATCAATTTGTAGTCGTAGTCGGTGCTGGAATTTTCCTGGGACGTAAAACTTATTTGAATTTGTCTTGCTCGGTAATATATATATTTAACCAAGCCTAAAAACGGAGCTCCACAATTCCTATTTTTAATAAACATTTATAGAAGTCTGCTTATTGTATGAACGTAATAACCTTATGAGTTCCTCATCCATTCTGCAGTTATATAGTACATTTTTAATGCATATGCAGCTAACTGCTCATCAACAGTAACAATGTAATACAGAGGGCAAAATTACTGAATGCTGATTGGCTGAGCACGACAGTTTTACATTTTGTTGGTTTCTGCATTTTGTGTCCAAAACAAAAACAAGTTCTTTGAGGTTCTTTCGAAGTTCGACTCTTTAAGCCGGGTTGTTTGTACCACAAATACATGGAAATCGAGTACTGCAGCTAGGTTAGCCTCCCACGTAGACGTTCTTAGGGTTTCGTCACGCTTTCCTGCCCCGCGAACGTCTGCTGAAACGAACAGCCACTTCCGTTCGTCGGCAAATTGCCTTCGTCTGAACAGACCAATCAGTATTGACTCATTATGACAAGTAAAGCCAATCACATGCTGCGAAACAACGGAAATCATCACCCGTGGAGATATTTTCGCTTCCGAACGTGCATATAGTTTATACGATTGAAATTTTTCGTTCCATAACACCCTGCATTTTCTTCAGTGATTTCACTGAGAGAAGCGGCAAGAATTCCAATATTTGCCAATTTGTCTACCTGGTCTTTCATAAGATTTACAAGCGGCGAAACCACAACAACAAATAGTGACCAACAGCTTCAAGAATTGAATTGTAAACAAACGATAGAGCTTGATCAATAGGTGACTTTCCATAACCAGTTGGAAGGTCTACGAACACATCACTTTTCTTCTGCGCAAATTGCACTATGACTTCTCTTTGATACGCATTCAACTCCCTTATACCAAACATTTGGCACACATGACCAAAAACCACATTTAAGTCCGCCATCCTGTCTAGGGTAATATTTTTAATATCAAACACGAGTTTACTCAACATTGGGAAACGACTCCTGATTGGTCCGCAGTCGACGAACGGGAGTGGCTGTTTGTTTCAGCAGACGTTCGTGGGGCAGGAACGCGTGACGAACCCCTAAGAACGTCTGCGTAGGAGGCTACAGCTAGGTAGGAAATTCCTAAAGGTCAATTTTCATGTCTCTTACAAAAAAAAGCAAAAGATTATTTGTGTCAAAACCTAAAGACTTGGATCGGATTGATTTTATTTTGTTTGGTTGAGAAACTGAAATCGGTCATACATGGCGTCCAAGTAAGTGCTTTCAACGAACGATAACCGAAGGGAGGAAGGAGCAGGAATTACTCCGCAAGTTCCTTTTTTGGATCCACCGCTTGCTATTTTTATCGATCTATGTTCGTGTGATTTCCAAGCGGTAGGAAGCTTCACGGCGCATTTGAATAATTAATTGATGCCTAACATTTGGTTTTATCATTGTTAGTTTGCTCCTAAATTAAACTTGTATTCTGATCTCTCTTAATTACATGTGTATAATGAGAACTGTTCTCGTCGGTTTTGTTTGTTTTGTACGCTACGAAAAAATTAAATAATTTGTTGGTTTGCTTGCGTCTTCGGTGAATGTTTTACTGACTGTTTTACGAAGTTCCTTGATAGTTTTAAGAACATTTTGCCCTACGTGTTATAAAAGCGTAAATTAAATGACTCCAAATGATATTTTCTGTTTTTATTATTCTTTTTAGTTTTTAAGTTGATCGAGGCGAACCGGTTTGTGAACAGTCAACGCGCGCTACCGGCACTGTCACTGTCTAGTAAATTTTGCTCATTAAGAAGGCCGTACGTTATAAACCTCAGAGAAAATGGATACACTAACCAAAAAACAGACCTCAAATATATCCTTGAGTAATAAATGAAAAAAAAACTGTGATAATTCATAGCAATCAGTACAGAAATAAACTAAACAACTATCTTTGAAAAATTCACCAAAACAAGCGAATGAATGTTTTACGTAAGCTTTGTTTTGATGAAAATGAAATTACACTTTAATTTTACATTCGCTTTTAACGTTCAGTGAAAATTACCCACACATCTTAATCTTTACCGCTATATCCTACTGTTTTAAATATTTTTGTTTATTCTCTGTCAAGATTGTCAGAAATAAATGCTAAAATTAGAAATATATGCGAGAAAAACTTGTCAGTAGTTTATGCCAACGATACAATGTTGGGAGACATTTGTTTCACTGACAATTTTTTTTAAATGAAGCAAAATGGGATGAGATTAGAAAATAAAATTCCAAAGGAAATAACGAACATGGACCGAAAAATGAGCTCAAAAGACTGCTCTGAAGTTAAACAAGTTGCAGTGTCAACACTACAAGAAAAAAATATCTTGCAAAACAGCAAAGTTTTGTCAACAAAATCACATGAATATACTCGCCTCTGTGGAGAATAACCAGTCCTTTTATTCCATTGCTGAGTTTTTCGTTCGTTTATAACGTTAAGTTTCACTTCAAGAAGAAAAATCCAACGTTTCATCGCGCTGGATTAGAGTAAAATAATTTCTCTTCAAGATTCGCCGCCGCTGTTTTTGAATTGCCGCCTCTAAAAGCTGCTAAAAGAGTCGATTTGTTTCTCCCGCCGCGATTCGCCTTGCTCTTTCTCCCGCTGTTTGACGGCAAAATTGGACGAGATCAGAAAATAAGACTCCAAGCGAAATAATCAACATGGACCGAAAAATTGAGCTCAAAAGACTGCTCTGAAGTTAGCAGTATTTAGCTTAAGCTTAAGTTAAACGGCGTGTCAAAACTGCAAGAAAACAATATCTTGCAAAACAGTAAACTAGCAAAGTTTTGTTAACAAAATTCCATTAATATACTAGCCTCCTCTGAGAATAACCAGTCCTTTTACAGCTTTTATTCCATTGCTGATTTCCCGTTCGTTTTACAACGTTAAGTGAGCGAAACGTTTCACTTCAAGAGGAAAAATCCTACGTTTCGTCGCCCCGGATCGGAGTAAAATGCTTTCAGTTCAAGATTCTGATGATATGCCAGTCGATTTGTTTCTCCCGCCGCTATTTGCCTTGCTCTTTCTCCTGCTGTTGGTCACATAAATTGACTTTGTATCTTGTCGTCTTCAAAATTATTATTCTTATTTTTTTCTCAAACGCAGTTGGCGATGCAACTTCCCGCCAAACAAACGCGGCCGGCGGCGCAGTCGGCCATGCATTTCCTCGCCGAAAAAAAACAGCACAGGGTTTGAGTGTCTCATTTCACATTGTACGTACGCAAATCTATGTAAGCCAATGTGAAATGAGACACTCAAACCCTGTGCCGCAACACGGGTTTTTTTTCGGCGCCCTTTCCCGTTTTTTCTCTCTTTGTTCGTCACTCATGTTTCGCCTGTTTGCTAGCGCTCTCAGTCGCTCTCTTTTATGTCGAACTTCGCTTCTTCGTCGCCTGTTTTCTCGATCTATTTCTATCTGCCTTTCTTTGCTTTCTATGTTTGTAGACTTATTCATAAATTGACTTTGTGTTTTGTCTTACACGTCGTCTTCAAAATTTTTTTTTGCTCAAGCGCAGTTGGCGATGCAATTTCCCGCCAAACAAACGCGGCCGGCAGCGCAGTTGGCCATGCATTTTTCCGCCGAAAAAAAAACCTGGTTTGCATCACATGGTTTGAGTGTCTCATTTCACATTGGCTTACATAGAGGAGCGTACGTACGTACGTACGGTCGGACGGAAGTGACGTCATAGCCAAACCAAAATTTCTCGCACTGATGGGTTTACAAAAATCGCTTAGCTGTGGGGCTTCGCGCGCGGAGCTCATCTAATAAGCAACACACCTTTAAGCCGACACACCTGGCGATTATAGCTGATTTTATACGCCGATCTCAGCGAATATCGCAAGTGATTGATGAGGACACACCTGGCGATTTTTTTTTTCGCCGATCGCGGCGATGTGGCATTTCAACCTTGTTCCCGGACTCCATCGAGGGTCGTTTTGAAAAGTCATGTGATCAAATCACCCTACCTGATTGGTTGACTTTACTAGCAATTCGCAGTGATGAGCGTAGAAAATCTCGGGAACGGGCACATTTGGCGAATGCCGGGAAATTTAGTCTAACATGCCAGCTATTGGCGATTTTATACGCCGATCGCGGCGATCGGCGTATAAAATCGCCAGGTGTGTCGCCGGCTTAAGATATCAACAACAACAACAACAATAGCAAGTCTTTTACTTCTGTACTGTAAACAGTAGACTAATAGGATAGATTGTGCGGAATCAGTCAAATTGTCAGAAGTTGAAGAGTTTTCTTACTACTGCTATTGTTGTTGTTAATATTGTAAGGCGTGAATGATAAACCTGTGAGTGGACTCAAGTGTGGTGTACATAAATATCCATTGCACGAGAATCCTAACAGTGAAATCGACCTGGAAAAAACAAAACAAAAATCAAGTTCAGAGAAAGAGAACACCGAGTTTCAGCCGGTAAAATTATGCAAATCATTAAGCTTATCGAAACTAATTTACAGTGCTTCCTTATTGTCTATACCGAAAGGTCTTGTAGAAAAAATCAACAAAATTATTTTAACTTCATCTGGGACAACAAACCAGCTAAAATTAAAAGAAAAACTGTTATTTCTGAGAAGAAATGCGGTGGTTTAAAGATGGTCGATTTTGAAATGATGGAACGATCACTAAAAATAGCCTGGGTTAAAAGAATTATAGAAAATTGTGACGCTTTTTGGAAAAGAGTCCCGGAATATGCTCTAAATCAGTATGGCGGTCTTACGTTTTTCATCAAGTGCCAATACGATATCAAACTATTCGATTTACAAAACCTCCCCGAATTCTACCGTACTATCTTGAGTTACTGGAAAAGCTTTAAACTTGTAACAAACCATGAAGTATCAGCAGAGAAGCAAATAATCTGGAATAATCGTGACATCCTAGTGGATGGAAAACCAATTTTCTATAACTCCTGGGTCAATAAAGGAATTATTTGTATCAAAGATTTACTAGCTGAAGACTTAAATTTTCTATCACTAACTGAGCTCAAAGCAAAACTTAACCTTGAAGTACCCTTCACTACATTTTATGGTATACTGCAAGCCATCCCAAAAATATGGAAAGTAAAATTCCGCAACACAGTCTCTTCAAAGGTACAATCTCTCTCACTTCCGTCTGCTAAAATTGCATATTCGACTTTACTTAGCAAATCCTATTTGATTCCAACCGGTGAGAGTAAAATTTTAAATTACGGCTTCACCACAGAAAACATCGAAAACGTCTATATGCTCCCCTTCCGAATATTTCATGAACCAGAGCTTATAATCTTTCAGTTCAAAATTATTCACATCCTACCTACGCAGTCCAGTTTGTTTCGTGCTGGTATAAAGGACAGTGACATTTGCCCGCTATGCAACTACGAAAGTCAATCATTGTTGCACATGCTGTTTACCTGTAACATTTCCTACACGTTTTGGAACCTCTTTACGCGATGGTGACACAAAACATACCAAGAACACATAAATCTGTCTGAAAGTGTGATTCTGTATGGTTGGCACCAAAAATCAAACAACTGGTCAGCGCTTAATTATGCCTTCGTTATTGCCAAGTACCACATTTTTGGCACTATAGTTTGCAATGGCATTTTAAACTTTGAAAGCTTTCTTTTACGCCTGAAAAACAAAATCTCTGTTATGCGAACATTAGCAGTTGCAAATAATGAATTAGAACAATTTGTTAAATCCTGGGCCCCTGTGTTTTTGCAATTTGTATGCACGTGTTCCTCTGTTCGTGAAGAATGCTGTGTAAAGACTTGTAAATGATTTTAGTTCCAAACTTCACGTGCAGTGTGTATTTATATGTAAGTGTGTGTATGTGTTAATTCCGTAAAGTGTCTGAAAGTCAGCATGTAACCAGGTTAAGCTTTTTAAAGCGTTATCTTTAACTTAACTTGTAACTTAACT